>NW_028185517.1:2290376-2314326 GCF_003343005.1 Rhea americana
CTCCCACCCTTACTTTGGCTAATAGATTGCTGTGGAAGTGACAGAATCATTTGTGGAGTATATCAAAACAAAGCCTATTGTGTTTGAAGTTTTTGGGCATTATCAGCAGCATCCTCTACACCTGCAAGGACAGGATCTCAACAGGTATTGTTCACTGTTCTGGCATAAAGGCTGTTTGTGATCAGACTTGAATCAGCTCTGCAGTTCAGGCAGTATTTTTCATCTTCCTGAAATTATATAGCCACAGTCTCACAAGCAGAATCCCTAACTGGTATAAGCATGCTGGTAGAGGCCTATTTACACCATCTAGCATGTTTTGTTAATGGACAATGGGATTGTTTTACCATCTTAAACATGAAAAGCTGCTTTGCTAATACAACTGCATCCACCCTATGAACACTRTGGTTGTAGAATATTGTGCACAGGACCTTAGCGGTGATCCCTGCGTGTTCTGGCAAGTCCTACTACCCTGTTGCTAGCATGGAGATAGGATGACAAAGCAAAGAGAAGAGATTAGGGGAAAACAAAAGGCTCTCCATGTGTAATATCTTGTGAAAGTACTACCACCATCTTGGCATTCATTAATTTGAATTAGGGAAAGGATCCCTAGTCCACTTATTCATGGCTTAAAGGAAGAGTCTGTTTTCTGGATTACTGGGTCTGATTAGCCCCCTTACTGAAGGCAGCAGCTGCAAAGAGGAAGCATGTGCTGGTTTTAAGAGGATGTATCWGCTGGGACTTGTTGCTTTTCCTTAGGCTATTTTGGGGAACTGCCTGCTACCTACTTAAGTTTTCAGTGTAGAATGGAATAGAGCAGTTGGAAACTATAAATAAATCTTTCTTTTATTGACAGCTATAATTAATTATATTAGAATAGAAAGAGGATTTAGGTTAGTCTGACAAGTATTCTGAGTCCTGGGAGAAATTTTCATGTAATGCTGAATGCATTTGATCCTCTGTGCTTTTTCTGACAGCTGACATTTACCTGTATTCTTGGAATTGTGAGACTCTTTTTTGAGATAGAAATAGATGGAAAACATCTTCTAGGGGTGTGTGTGTGTGTGTGTGTATTTTTATGCTTAACTACCTATATATTGGTAACTGTTTTCATTTCTCTACAGTCCTCCACAGCCATCCCGAAGATTCTTTCCTCCCCCCATGCCACTCTCAAAGCCAGGTGAGAAAGATTCTCTAATTCTGAACATCATACTTTATATGTCTGTTTGTTGCTGAAAATGAAGATTGTAGAATATTCTAAAGCTGTACAAGAAACTGAGAAATGGAGTGAGCATTGCAAAAAGGGATTGGATACATCTTTGCTGGCTATCTTGTGTGTGTGTGTGTGTGTGTGTGTTCTGTTCAACCTCCTCTTGCAGCTAGTGCTTCTTGGGACATTAAAGGGTAGAATATCATTCCTGAGGTTTTGACCATATTCCAAGAGATCTGGCTATGACTCTACATGCTTACTGAGCACTTGATTGCAAATTGTCATATTCATTAACCATTCCATCTTTTTGCTCTTGTTTACTGACACAATCTTGTTGAAATGATCATTGCTTTTCTTTACTTAATTTTAATAATGCATGCTAAACTCTTTTGGTATTTTTTTCTTCCCATTTTACCTTTTATTTCCTCTTCCTCTTGCTTCCTCTTGCCTGCATGTTTCTACCATCTGTTGTGTGTGGTGTGTGGTTTTTTTTTTTTTTTTTTTTTTNTTTGTGTGTGTGTGTGTGTGTGTTCCATTCCTTTTGCAGACCACGAGAGAAAAATTGAGTTGATTAGGTATCTTATGTCTGGCTATGTAAACGTGCATGTCCTGAACACACTATCTGAGCATGCCAACGTGCTTGCGTCCTCTGCTGTGGCTGCTTTCCAGGATGGGGCTGACCAGCTACCACCTTTTCTCTTTCTGCCTGTTCCCAGCTGTCAGAGTGAGCGGGCTCCTAAACGAGATGGTTAGTAGCCAAATTTAATTTATAATAGATGCAGAAATAGTTCTAAAACATGCTTTGAAATTCCTTTTTCCTTACCATGATCTTGTAGTGTTCTTGGGACTAGAAACTGCTGTGGTTGCAGTCACTGAAGGATAAAACTGAAGAAGTTTTGTAGGGCTCTTCTAGAGAAAAATGTAAAGGGAGCCTTTAAATTCCAATGTGCTAGGTATCACAGATTTTTTGTGACGCTGGATCTGTTGCCCAAAATTCTTGGACTTCTGTTTTCTTGTCAGTTTGGAGATATTAAGATGAGATGCTACAAATGAAAAGACAGCCAGGTACAGAGGAAACATTCTGCTATGTTTCATATAAGTTTCCTTTTTACTCATCTTCCTTTTTGCTGTCTAATTTGATATGTACAGTGCTGTGCCTCACAGGTTTATTCTGTAAAAGAGCCATACTGGATGAACTGGGCCAGAAGTAGTCCATGAGAACTTCTAAAACTGGCTTTCGAGTTTGTTTAAATGTCTTTCTGTGTTTTTTCTCTTCTGACTCTTTTGAGTTTCTTTGCTTAGCAGAAAACTTGAGTGAATTACGTTTGATGTTCCCCTTACTACCAACAACACTGAGTCCAGCTGTTGTGAGCTCATGGACAGTGTGTGTAGAGCTGCAGGTGTTGCTTTGGTAGTATGACGTATATGACAGGGTGGTGGTTCTTGCTAATACATAGGAAGAATGAATGATGGCACTGAAGCTTGCTACTGAGCCTGATGGTGTAGTGCTATAAATGACTAATTCTTGTAAAGTTTGTCCCTTTGAGGTGGCTTTTGTTTTACCTAGAAAATAAATGTGTTTGGGGGGGGAGAGAGATGGGGTGATGGGGGGGAAGACTATCTATAATCTCACAGGCACACCGAAGAACAYTTTCTTACTTGGGTCCTATTAAGCTCTTTCACTTATGGGAATTTAAGTCATGCTAGAAGCTGAAGGATATACAGCAGCATGAAGTTAGGAGGACCTGAAGAGCACGTTAGCGGGGAAGAACGGGGCTTTAGAGGTTAGAAGGGAGCAGAGTTATTTGACTTAATAAAAGCAGCATGTAGCAGCACAAAAAATGAGAAAACAGTTGCAGACTTAAAAAGAAAGTAAGTAGTTAAGGTATTTTGGGGAACAAAACTCTTTAAATGTTCCCATTTACAAAAATTGAAAAAGAAGCAAAGGAGAGAAATCAAGAAGTGATAGTTAAAAGATATGATATAATCATGTGTGAAGGAATAGCAGGTTATTTCTAGAGTTTGTTACTGCATTATTAATAGTTTTTCAGAGTGGTTTATCCTTACATTTGTATAAAAGAGTTTAGAGAGGATCTAGCCAGCAGTAATTATTAATACCAAAATATAAAGAGTCAAGGAACGTATTTTGCCAGGATTACTTTTCTGAAATAAGTTCTGTTCATCCTTTTTATGTATACATCCTCATACCTAAACTGGTCTTCACTTCATGTAGCAGAATAGTAATCTCCTGTGCCAAAGTTTTAATTTCTTGGGCGGTTTTTTGTTTGTTTTGGTGGGAGGRGAGTGTGCGTTCTGGATAAATAATGTTGCAAATGAACAGACCTAAATGGTTCCAAATCACAAACCACTAAGCTATAAAGTAGTTGATGGAGATCTTTCACATCTTTGTATGGATCTATAGAGACCACATTTTTACAAGTGTTTTTTGGTATACACTTTTATATCATTATTCATTTAACTTTTTTTTTTTTTTTTTTTTTTTTCTCTAATAACCGTTTTTCATGCCAACACTTTGAGGAATAGTGCTGTAAGCAGCCTCATTTTCATGGAACAAGATGTCTTAAGAGCAAGGTCCTTTCACCCTCTACAGATGGAGCAAAATATTTTTTTACTGTATTACCTAATGATTTCCTTTCAGCATTATCTGATTTTTTTTTGTGAACAATTGAGTGGTGACAGAGATGGCAAGAAAACCTTATATTATTATTTTTTTTCCTCTCTTTACATGTAGGTGCTGAATTATCTGGTTTATTTACATCTTCATTTGTAAAGTTAATTGGCCCTTCATGGTTTACTGTAGAACTCCCAGATTTCATCAGCAAGTCTGATCTAATTGGTGGCCTTGGCAATTTGAGACCGATTGTTTTTACCATGTGATCTGCATAAGCAGTTATCGCATACATAGGAACACTGAAATGACTTTAGATTTCTGTGAGTAATTTTACTTGTGTTCAGTCTTTGTAAACCATTCTTTTTCTTTTCTTTTCCTTTTTTTTTTTTTAGTGCCAGCTACAAAGCTAAATACTATGAGCAAACCTAACTTGGGCCAAAGTGTGAGCAAATATGACCTCCTTGTCTGGTTTGAGATCAGCGAATTGGAGCCAACGGGGGAGTAAGTCTAGAATTAATCTTTCATGTTTTAAGGACAGTGGTTTATGGAGTTAGTTCTTTTATCTGTTATTCTATTCAGACAAGATTGATGTTTAGGAGTTACCAACTGATGGTGGCCTAGCTTATATCAGAGTGGTCTCTGGCTAATTCATAAATTCTAATCTCTTCATTTTGAGAGCACATGCACACTAGCTGAGCAAGGGCTGGGAAAACTTACCTATGTTTAGACAGTGTTTAAATTCTTGGAATAATTTATGCTTTAGAAGTCACTCTAGCAGGCATTATGTGTTCACCTCTGCTAGACAGAAGGCTTTTCTGTGACAATTTTTTAGGGGCTATATTGAGAGGTGAATTCTGCAGAGTTTTTAAGATATATGATAGAATATATGATGTTTCTGTATTTAGCTGATAGTCCAATCGAAGTCCAGTCTGGGAGTTGGTAGAAACATCCTTGTTTCTTCAGCTATTGTATGGAAAGGCAAATGTTGGCAGCAGAAAACTGAATACTACTACAGTGTTAGTATAACTTATCTTGACTGCTGATTTCTGTCTCTCACAGGTATATTCCTGCTATTGTGGACCACACAGGAGGCCTGCCTTGTCAGGGAACATTCCTGCTTCACCAGGTACTAATGAAGGCTGTGGAACAGCAAGTTTCATCTCTAGGGGGTTAGAGTCTAATGACTGGATTTTCACGTCTGTCTTCTCCTTTCCCACACACTTCTCTAATAATAACTATAGAGTCAGTCATCTTTTAGTCTGTACTTATAGTTTGTTATCCTTGGGCTATGTAGGGAATATCCTAGGCCTCTAGTGTATTCCTGTTTCCTTTGCTTATCTGTGCATGCCACTCTTGCTGTGTGCTTACACACACATTAAAGATCAAAGTRTTTTAAACAGCGGGAATTCTTAGGACCAGGTTTGTGCCCTGAGTGTGGTTCTGAACCAAAGACAGAAGAATAATGGGGACTGAACTTTCTTTGGTTCATTCTCACTGTGTGGCTAGAAGATGGATCTGCACATTGACCATGCCTCAATGCATTTTAAATGCTTGTATTTAATCACAAATTTTAATGTAATAATCCGTAATGACAATTTTCCTTTAGCTGGATTCTAAAAAGCTAACTCTTGTTTATAGGTTTATATTATGTCGTTTTTCTTTACTCTGAATTTCAGATTCCTGTTCAGGCTTCTCCTGTGACTTGCATTTCTTCTCTTTGATAGGAACAGTTCTTACAGGTTGTGAGAAATGATCATACTATATTTATTCCTATCCCTTCCAAAAAAGAGGAAGGCACTGAATTCTTAATTTGTTAGTATTTCTCATCAATTGCTTTGAATTCAAAACAAGAGTAATTCTAGCCATTGTAATTTAGTTATCAAGTCCACAAGACTAGCAAAATTCTTTCAACTTCTTTTTAAACAGTTACATAGCAAGCACCTTTTTCCTGGAAGTTCCCTTCTCTCATGGAAATTCCACTCTTTAAAGTGAAGAGGTCAATCTATTGAGACCAATGCCTGGAGATGTTTATATATATATRTGTGTGTATGTTTAGATGTGTTTATTTCTATTCTGCAATTTGACCTCCTTCTCTGCTGTTGCAGGGTTTCATTATGCTTTGACTTAACAGTGATGATAGGAATGGTCTCTGTAGATACTGATAAATAAAAAGATACTGATAAAATAAAGTTTCTGTTAATAGATGTATGTGAATAAGATGGGAAATATCTGCATCACTATTTGGTATTTTATAGTAACTTACTTTGTTTATATATAAGAGTTTTTTCAATTAAACACTTGTATGCTGCAAGTTTGGTAGAGTGGATTTTATGAAGCTTGAGTATGCAGATCATCTTAGTATTTCCTTAAGATTATCATCATCAACTCTGGTATATGCCAGAGACTATGCATATCTTCTTTGAGAGTGTAGTGAGAATGTCAGGACTATTTGAAGAAAAAAAACCCTTGTCTTTGTGGGGTGAGGAGGGAGAAGTATGTTTTTTTGTTTTTTGTTTTGTTTTATGTGCGAACGTATGTTGTTCCTATATTAGGTTAATTTTAGTGCCTAGAAACATACAGAAGCTTGTTCACAGTTGTGAGCTAATGTAAATTATCTACACTGCTTCACTTTCACAGTAGAAGTGCAAAATGGATGAGGTTAGTGTTGGGAAAATACTTCACCAGTGTAAGCTTCCCTTTTTTGAACTGTTACCAGGGAATCCAGCGTAGAATCACAGTTACCATTATTCATGAGAAGGGCAGTGAGTTGCACTGGAAAGATGTACGAGAGTTGGTTGTTGGTGAGTATGTTCTGTTTGTATGTTATTATCTAAGGAATAAAAAGTACTAATGCTGATTTTTTCTTTGCAACTGGTTATGTTACCATTACTAGCACTGACTGTGGGAGGAGAATGACTTTGAAAGACATCCAGAGGAAAAAGCTTAAGTTTTGTCATTTCTATTTATAACTGTGTATCTGACCACATAGTCTATACTGACATTTGGAAAACAAATTCCTTCTGCATTTCAAGTTTAGGTTCAATTGTTTTCCCTTTCTACTCTTCTCAGGACGTATAAGAAATAAAGCAGAGGTAGATGAAGCTGCTGTGGATGCTGTTCTATCTTTGAATATTATCTCTGCAAAATATCTGAAGTCCTCTCACAGCTCTAATAGGTAAGTGAATGAAGTGAGCGTTCTTTCTCTTAGTAACCTTAATATTTTGTTGATATCCTGAGATATGGGCAGGATAATTGAAAAGCTGGGCATGTTACTAATTATTAAATACAGAATTCTGTGGGCACAATGCATACAGATAGGAATGAGTGTTAACATAATTTCTCATTAAAACTGAAGTCTAGTGCTCTGAATGAAGGATTTTTTGATAATGCTTTTGGGTGACTTTCCATTTGTAAGCACCATTAAAGGAGAAAGGATGTCCCAGCTTAAAGGTGTCCCAGTATTGAACCGAAAAAGTTTAAACTGACATCAGGRCTTGTCACTAGAATGCATCATTGGAGTACAAGGGTGATCTTGGGGTGATGTATTTRTGGATGTGTAGATACCTGTATTCCTGGAAAAAGTTTGTGATAATCTAATCTAAGCAACAGTCATGCTTTGTAAGTTAAACTTCACAATTTTCAGTATTGCCAATGTGTAAAGGAAAGGCAGGAGGATACATATATATATATATAGGTGTATCACAAATTTACTCCGGTTCTGATAAGGAGGCACCTGTTCCGAGTAACTGCAATCATTTGGGCAGCAGCCAGGCCTCTCTGAGATTTGTGGCTGCATATGTCCCCTCATTAGTTTGCATCACTCTTAAGGTATCAGTCAGACTGCACAGTTTTCTGCTTCAGTGCCTGCAACAAAGGGTGGTGAAGGAGAATTCTGCATTGCCAACAGAGCCTCTGACATGAGCCAAATCACTTGGCTGTTTAGTGGCTCYATTTAGCTGGTGAAAAGCGGGACTCTCTCTCAGATTTAACTCTGAAACAGTGTTGAGAGCAAGGAAGGGTTAGCCCATCTCTTGTGTGACTGTTGAATCCTGGAGGCAGTATCTTTCTAGGCACTGAAATAGATTCTAACTTCCTTCTCTATTAGAATCTTGTACTTTGAAATACTACTGCAATATTAAAGGTGAATTTGGGACAGTTTTGCTATCGACTTAATATCCTCCTGACACTTAGTGTCTGTAGATGAGCACAGTGACAGTATTTTTTTTTAAGCTGTTATTCCTTGCCTTTCACTGTAAAGTGGGTATTTTACTTTTAGCATATTTGAATTGATGGATTGGTATAACTGGATGTCAAGGGTACTTCTGTTAGTTTCCAGCCTGATTGTGCTAGATTTGCAGTTGGAAAGTGCTATCCCTTCTGTTCCCTAAAAAATTCAAGAAATTACTGTATGGCTCTGTAGTTTTCTACTGGGAGGGCTGCTTGGATGAAGGATGGTGGAGAGTGAAGTGAAATTGTTGACCATCTCTCACCAGAATGCAAAGATGTARTTTGTGGAATGAATGTCGGGTAGAGCGGGATTGAAGCCCGGTCAGGGGTATGTCTTATGTTTGCTCATTGTCTACAGACTTGTTTTCTGGTTGTTTTGTTGTTTTTAGTCTACTTGTTCTGCTCCTCTCAGCTGTTGCTTTTGTGTTCTGCTTTTGGCTGCACTAACTAAAGCTCTTTCTATGTTTTTACAGGCTCTTTCTTGATAAGGATATGCCTAGGTATTTTCTGTTTGCTTCCTCTGCACATAAAGGTTCTTGAAAATAGAATGCTTTATGTCCCATTTGTATTGCTGCCCTTTCAGCTTTTACTGAATTTTGTCAACACACCTCTTAGCTCCTTTAGAAGTAGTACATCTCCTCCTCCCTTGTTTATCAGGCATTTATTCAGGTGCAATTCAGTGGGAARCACATTAAGATAAGTTTTCCTTCACATATGATGGATAACTTCCCTCATTTGTTTTTTTTAATCCTCAAAATGTGTCATCAAAATGTAGTCCTTATTTACTTCATAGTTTCTTCCTTTTTTCTATATCAGAGAACCAAATTTGGAATTTTTTACTGTCCAACTTCAGAATGCTTGCTGCATTTGCTATGCCAAGACAAGGACTGAATGATTATGTTACTTGAAATTCTACCTCAGAATTACACTGAACAAAAAGCTGTGGCTGCCATGTGACTGGCATTCAACCTCCATTTTTTAGGTTGGATTTGTATCTGAAATTTAACCATGTATTTGCTGCTACTTATTCTACCTGTTGAGAAAGAAGTGAGATATTTAGTAACTGATCAGACTGGATTCCTATTTCACTCTCCAGATGCCTCTTTAGATCACAGCCAAAGCATACTGGCTGCACAATGCACAACTTGCATCTCTATTCTGTGTTCTGCCCCTTTGGAAAGGAGAAGAATTAAATCTTCTGTGCTCTTGGTTCAACACCTCTTGCTAACTCTAAAATCCACAATTCTGATGAAACATTACTACCCTTAACCAGTTCTTCATATTTTCTATGCTTTACTTGTTTTAWGCTCCATTTTCTTCCTTGTACTATTTGCTGTGCTGAAAGAGATTTGTTCACTTCTGGTTTTTGTCTCCCTCTGTAACTATTCTAGGAAGTTCAGGAAGCCTGTGTATATTTATCCTTCTGCCTAGACAAAATCCGGCAGAGTCAGTCTTGAAGCTGTGTTTGATTTGGTGTTTGTCCAAAAATCATTATTTTGCTGAAGACAGGGATTTTAGTTCTGCACTGTTGAATGGTTACTCCAGAGTTCTATCTCTGTGATGAGAAGAGTCACGTTCAGCACATGCTGTAGAGCTGTTTCGGGGCTAGGTATGCTGGCTCTCTGTCTGCGGAGAACCAGGTTTTACCTCTGTTTCTTCCACATGAATAGTAGTTCTGGAGCCTGCCTAAAGTTATATAAATGCATCATAATTAAGGTATGATGAGAGATTAAAATATAGGAACTCAACACAAATATGCAAAGGATTAGAAAACCTGTATTGTTTGGCTTATCTCCTATTTAGCTCAAGTGAGGATTACATTACAGTGCTTTTCAGGTTCCCATTTGCTTAGCCTTTAGAATATTTTTCCTCTGTAGCATTTTTAATAGAAGCAAGGCATTTAGCAGTAATTTCTGAAGTAAGATATTTCAAATAGAAGCAGTATTTAGTAATATTGTTGAATTATATTACTTAACTGCACAGTTCATGGCTTCTTAATGCATTCCCCAGCTCTGAACTATGTAATTGGTTTCAGAAAAAGGAGATTCTTAGACTATCTGAGCTCAAAACTCTTGCTTCTGCTATGTCAGCTCTAGGCTGTTTCATGTCTCTCTCTTGTTGATTTCTTCCTCCTACTCCATTTTGTCATTTGTCTTTGAATTTCTTGCTTTTCTGAACTGGTCTTTGGCATTAATACAGAAGTTCCTTAGAGATATAACTTTAAAAAAAAATTACATGAAGTATTTAGACTCAAAACGGGATGGAAAACCTAAACTGTAAGGGGGTTTGGAAGGGAAAAGCACATGAAAGTAATCAAGAATTAAAGCCTCCTTTTTCTAACCAGTGCAGAGAATTGAAGAGCGTACTGTACTCCAGAATAAAGGTATTAGTGTAGGTTTCTTTAGAAGAAAGTCCAACTTTTTCCGTTCTCACAGGTAGACACTAATTTCATCTTCCTCATGCCACCATTATGGACGAGACAGTCTAAATGATAACTCTAGAGCTGATCTATCTTTTTTATCCCCCTCTCTCACTTTTGACATTAACAGATAATCAGATTTCAAAATTGCTGGGATACAATTGTGGGACYCTTCAACTTTCTTTCCACGTACCAAATTGAAGAACCTTACAAAAGTTTGTTAGAGCTGACAGTTTTTATTTGAAGCAAGTAGGAAAATGGAAAGAAATCTTAATTACTTTAAATATAGGATTTTTCCCAATCTATCAGTCATTCTGATTTGCTTTTAGAAGCTACAGTTTTTGTATGGCATGGTAAAGAAGGATATGTTCCATTTCATTTTTGGTTTAAGATATTTATTGGAGATGTGTGTAGCTGTATGTCAGTCCTAGAACATGGTATAGAATGTGAGATGCTTATAAAAAAGAATCTTCCGATGCACTTTGAGGTCCAGCTCAGCTGAAYTGCATGTTAAGCCATAGAGAAGAGTGTTTTTTCTGCTTAAGAACAGTGTCCTTTAGTGATGACCTTGCTGTGGCTTTATGATAATTTTTTTTTCTCCTCTGTATTCCCTCTTTTCTTTTAGATAAGTCTTTCCCAAAATAGGCAGTGATACCTTTAATGCCAAAGAAGTTGAGGTAGAAGTAATTRCTCTTGGATGCATCTGTAAAAATTTGTTGGCGAAAGAAGAGTCTTTATTTCAAGTGTTGTTATCTTAATCACTGTGGTTATCATATTGGATGATGTCAAGAAAGAGATGCTTTGTACTGGCTTACGAGAGGGATGCAGAGGAGCTCTTAATACTGAGCTTTTGTTGTGCTTTTTTTCCAGGACTTTTTACCGATTTGAAGCAGTTTGGGATAGCTCTTTGCATAACTCACTTCTCCTTAATCGAGTGACACCATATGGAGAGAAGATATATATGACCCTGTCTGCTTACCTGGAGGTGAGAGTGCTGTACTGTCTTTTGTGCTTGTGACTCGGGTACAACTATTTGAGACAGCAGACAATGTGTTCCCTAGTCTACTGGTCTAAGTGTTTTTGAATCCTGAACCCAGTGAAAGTGTGTTCTAGGTCTTCATTTTCTGAGAAGAGGATGGAAAAATGTATTCACAGTTAATATCTTAGAATATTACAGTTATGCTTTACTATCAGGAGAAATGTGCAGTGAGTCGAGTGCATTTCCTTACCTTTCTGTACGTCATTTTGTCTGCCTTTGTATTTGAGTGAAGATTGAGGAAATACTACTAATGCTACAAACACTGGTGTAGCTCTTGGCCTTGTGTGCAATACACTGTTCTCTGTAGTACAACTATTTTGCCCGCAAGTTGCATCAGGAAATTTAGCAGTGCTCTTCTACAGAAACACATAAGAAGAAACACACTAAAAACCTAAACAATAGCAGATTTCAAAAATTTACACCACTGGAAGAAGGAAGCTATACAATTTTTGGCACAGGTGTGTGTAGGTACTTGTTCAGTAGTATTTTATTTTCTCTTAGCTTGATCACTGCATTCAACCTGCTGTTATAACAAAGGATGTTTGTATGGTTTTTTACTCGCGAGATGCTAAGATCTCACCACCACGATCTCTACGCAATCTCTTCGGCAGTGGCTACTGCAAATCTCCAGATTCGTAAGTTCAGTTGGTTTTTGGTATCAGTTGTTTTACATCATAATATACTTAGGGGAAAATGTAACTTAATTTTCTGTATTTCTTCCTTGAAAACCTACCTGGTTATAGTTTACCAGTCTGCTTTTGAACATACTTTCTTGCTTCCCTTTTATTTCAGTGAAACACTGATGGCTTATCAATTCATGGCCCCTTTTGCAGCCTTGTGTCTTAACAGTTAGGAAGAGAGATCCATTTTTCCAGTCGTCTTATAGAAGACCCTGGTCCTAATCTGGAATTTACCCTATTAACAGCTCTCCAAGTCTAATGGGAAAAGTGAAGGTTGCAGGAAATGCCATTTCTAGAGATCTTACTGTGTGTTCTGGTTGTTTTGTGTCAAGAGTAGAATGGACATATACTTCTGACTAACAGTTAAAACTTCTAATTTGAGGATCACATAACACCGCTGATGTACTTTATTTCTGAAGATAACGGGCTTTTTTTGTTCTGGTTTCTTGTGAACAGCAATCGAGTAACTGGGATCTATGAGCTGAGTTTATGCAAAATGGCAGACACAGGAAGTCCAGGTAAGCAGTGACAGGAACCTGCACTGAAGTGTAGGAGATTTAATATTTGACATGCTGTAAACTGCAATATTGCTGAAGATGTTGTGAGCAGAAGGGAATAAATACTTCTCTCTGAGAACCAGTTTCTGTGTTTAATAGGAGCAGTGAAACATTGCTATTCCATGAAAAATGATGTAGGCTTTTAGTTTTGGCTTGCATCTGTGCTTAACATTAGTGGACCAAAGATTCACTRAAAACATCTTTGCATTTTCTGACATGGATGTATCAGGAAACTGAGCACATACCTGGACCATAGACTTAATGGGCTTAATAATGGCTTGTCATAATAATGGCTCATCATAATAAACAAAGTTGGGATTTGGTTGTGCAATGGTATTTCCCTCAGTCTTCTGAGGACCACATTTTAGATTCTGCTAATATCCAATGTGAGCTTGATGACTTAGAAGGAATGTATGCATTTTTTCCTCCAAGAGCTAGCAGTTGACACTTTGATTTAAACTGAACAGGAGGAGTTTGCATTATATGGAGATAAGTGGAAAATATCTGAATGAAGCAAGAAAGCAGAACTAAATTAAACTACTTTGAGATGTGCATAGCAGTGTCATTAATGAAACAATTACTTTGTTTCCAGCTGTACAGCAGATATGTTGGTTCTGTGCAGGTTGCTAATTGATAAACTTTTGATGTCTTGTATTATTTTTGACTACTCAGGAATGCAGAGGAGGAGGAGGAAAGTCCTAGATACCTCTGTGGCATATGTGCGTGGAGAAGAGAACCTGGCAGGTTGGAGGCCCCGGGGTGACAGCCTCATTCTAGAACATCAGTGGGAACTGGAGAAATTGGAGCTTCTGCATGAGGTAAGTAAAGAGATGAAGGAAGTGAAAGAAAAAACGCAGCAGTACCTTTGATTTTGCCATTAGTACACCCTCTGTGTGACCTTCTGAGCTGAACAGGTTTTCAAAACAGARTTTGTTCTCAGAGTTAAGATTTAAATAAATTCTCCAACAGGGAAGACAAGAATGTGGCTGGCCACTGGATAGTCTTCAACTCAGAATCTCACTATATTCAACAAATGCAGGTTCAGCTTCTAGTGCCATTGTAAACTCCTTTTTATTTTTTGGTACTTGTATGAATCCTAACAGAATGCATAAGAATTCAGTGTCTGTGAATATAAGGAAGACCTTAGGTCATCTGATGCTGATTTCTTTTCAGGTGGAAAAAACACGACATTTCCTTCTGCTTCGTGAAAAGCTTGGTGAGAGCATTCCCAAGTCCCTGAGTGACTCACTGTCTCCCAGTCTGAGCAGTGGGACCCTCAGCACCTCCACCAGCATTTCCTCCCAGATTTCCACCACCACTTTTGAGAGTGCGGTCACCCCCAGTGAAAGCAGYGGCTATGACTCAGCTGATATAGAGAGCCTGGTGGATCGGGAGAAAGAGCTGGCCACCAAGGTATGACTTATGAGGAGAGTGTGTCTAAATAGAGGTACTAAGGATGATTAAATGTTAATGATGAGCTAGAATTTAAGGTTTGTTAATTGGAAGAACTACTCCACAGCTACTCCATTATTACAGAAGGTGTGCCTGTGCTGGTTCCCACCCGGGGATCAATAATTAAATATTTGAGATGGACAGTGAACTGATGTGCTAATTTGTTTTAGTTCGATCCTTTCCAGGAGATGCATGGCATCCTTCTGTCTTTTCCAGTCCAAGGATTTTTGGTTTGCAGAACCTAGGAATTAGTTTGTCCCATGCTCATTAGTTTTACTTGCAGAGATACAACTGGATATTCACCATGTTATGAGTTTCATTTTAATATACTGTGTAACTGTAATCCTCTGTCTTCCAACAAGCCAGTGCAGGTGACTGGGTTTGTGCTGTTATGGCTGTACTTCATTCCCTTTCGTTAGATCTTCTGTAAATGCAACTCCTGAATTTTATCAAGGGAAGTGTTTATTCCCCTCTTCTTTGTACTTCAGGGCCACATGTGGGATGCCATACCCAGTTCTGGGTCTTCCAGTACAAGAGAGGTGTTAAACTGGAGAGGTTCACTAAGATAATAGGGGCTGCCATGTATATGTAAAAGGTGGTGAGGCTGAGGCAACTGGGAAACTGGAATTCTGTAACCAAAAGGAAAGAAAGGTCAAAGAGGGATCACATGGTAGTCATCTTCTGTGAAAGCAAGGGGTTAGTTGAAGGGAGGGGTAAGCATGTTGTGAAGATGGCAATCAGCCTCTTYTGCAAAGTGAACAATAAAGAACAGAAGTGATACAGGGAGAGAGGTTCAATATTGGGAGAGATTGCTAGGAAATGCTGTACAATTTCTGTCCTTGAAATTTTTTAAACTCTGCTTTGAGCAGAAGTTGGGATTCACTGACCTTCAGAGTCCAGCCTAACTTTTTCTCCTAGTCTGTGTAAAACCTATTCCTTGTTAGCTTTTTTTTTAGTCTTGAGTTCTGTAATGCTGGACTTTTCAGTGGTAGTTTAGAATTTACTTATTCTCTGGTGAGCTGCCAAGTATGTCTTGGCAAGCCTCTTAGGTGTTCTGATTTCTCTGGAAATCTAAATGTAAACTCCTTGTGTTTTCTGTGTGTTTTCTTCAGTGTCTGCAGCTTCTTACTCACACTTTCAATCGTGAATTTAACCAGGTGTACAACAGCATCAGTGATTGTAAGGTAAAGATTTCGTTGTTTCTTCTGGGACAGCAGCAGCTAAACATGTAACAGCTATTGTTTGTCCTTCCTTACCTACTCAGTCTCCCAACTTCTGTTGGGAATGTTACAAGGTTAAACTCTATACAAATAACAATATATTTGAAATTGGAGAATCTGTTGATGCTGTTAAGAGACAAAACACTTTGTATTAATTTTCTTCAATTTCAGACTATTGGAAGAACTTACCTGTTCTGTTCAGCTTCAGGTTCTAAAGACAGTTAAAGGAATTGGAAATAGTGTGATCTCAGACTATAGCATAGCTTTTAGTTTATCACAAGGCTGGGGGTGCTCTTTATTACTTAATCATTCACTTTCCCTGTGCAAAAGCCTGGGAGGGGTGGGGATGGGACAGGACAGAATCAAAAAGCTCTTTCAAGAATTGTGACTGTAGGCCCAGGCACGATTCTGTTGCAAAACAAATAAACTAATATATTCCATTGAATTAGTCAGGGTATAAATAATCAGAGTCAGGATGTACATAATCAGAAGTGTAGTACATTAACAAACTGTGTCCACGGAAGTGTCATTTTATTTTTATTCCCAGATAGCGATTTTGCATAGAAGYATTTCTGTGCAAAAATTTACTGCTAAATAAGGAAATGGCCAATAGAAACACTTTTCTACTATCTGAGCTTTCTGAGTGCTTGCTTTGAGTGCCCTATTCCAACTAGGACTGAACACCAGCTACAAAAATCTCCTCTGTAATACTTTGCATGTGTTTGTCCTTGTAGCTGTCTGATATTTCTCCAATTGGGCGGGACCCATCAGTGTCCAGTTTCAGCAGTGCTACCCTCACTCCTTCATCTACCTGTCCTTCTCTGGTAGATTCAAGATGCAATTCAATTGATCAGAAGTAAGTATAGGGTATGAATGGGAAAAGTACTTCTTAGCGTTCACAAAGCTGTCTGTGCTATGTTATCTGAATTTTTTTCCCCTCTTTTCCTTTCCTATACTTTCAGATGTTTCTGTATAGTGCCTCTTGCTATATCTTCTGCAACCACTCTGCGCGCGCACACACACACATATATATTCCTTTTTCTCAGCTTCTAAGGTGTTTCTGTTCCTTRTGGTAAAAGAAGAGCCAGATGCATGATGTTGTAGTGACCAGTTAATCTTCAATATGCAGAGTCCCCAAAGTGTTTTTCTGTGGTTTTTTTTTTTGTTTGTTTGTTTGGTTGGTTGTGGTGGGTTTTTTTTTTTGTTTTGTTTTTGTTTTGTTTGTTTTTTGCGGGGTTGGGAGTATGTCTGTCAAGAAGACCTACTAGCAGCAGCCTGGAATAGACCAATTTGGCCAATAACCTTTGTATATTTTTTCAGCTCTATCTACAGAAGCTATTTTTGGTGAAATTGGGAATAACTACTATTGAAAAACACGTAATTTGGACTTTGTGTTTAACATTCTCTGAGAAGTGCACCTCTTAGGAAGTGCTGCAGCACCTCTTCTGTCAAACCGTAATATGACATGTCTCTGTGTTGTGACAATGTTTGGCAAGGGAAACAAGGGAGAAATAGTGGGAAAACACTTGTTAGCAGTTCATATTTATCTCTTCAGTACAGAGCCTCAAGTTTTATTCCACAAATTTCTTTAGAAATGCTGTTTGATATTGTACAAAGGGCTCCCTATATCATACAAAAGATCTGGATTATAGGATGAAACTTGTAAGACTAGGCTGTAGATATGTTTTAAAATCTATTGTCACATTCACTCACTTTTTTTTTTTTTTTTTTTTTTAAGGACTCCAGAAGCAAATTCTCGTGCCTCTAGTCCCTGTCCTGAGTTGGAACAGTTTCAGCTCATTCCTGCAGTAGAAACTTCCTATATTGCCAGAGCTGGAAAGAATGAATTCCTAAACCTTGTTCCTGATATTGAGGAAATCAGACCAGGGTAAATTTCCTATTGTAGTGTGGTTGTGCTTTCCTGTGTGCTCTCACAAGCGTTTTCTGAGATTTCTGTTTTCTTTGTCCCATTTGAAGGAAAGTAAATAGCAGGTGATAGCAGAACTATAAAGTTGTCTGTAATTAAACTGGCAGCAGGATTGAGGAGAGTTGTGTTGATCTTTAAACTCTGAAGCATTCATTCCCTGCATTCACTTAATGAACAAGGTTTCCAATGACCTAAATATAATGTCTGCTATCATCAAACTGATGGCTGAAGTTCACTGAAGTCCAGGTCTTCATGGATTATTTTTTGTGCCAGAACTTTGCACAATACTTGAAGACAAAATTCAGCTTTTTGTAAAAGAACTTTTAAATAATGGTGTTGTAGGCGGAACATATGAAGACCTTAGTCTTGTATAATGTTTTGCAGTTARTACGGGGCCCTCAGTAGTTGCCTTACTTAGGAGAAAATATATATATATTTTTTTTTCTCCCTCCAGTTCTGTAGTCTCGAAGAAAGGATACCTCCACTTCAAAGAGCCACTCTCCAGCTCGTGGGCCAAGCATTTTGTGGTGGTCCGTCGTCCGTATGTTTTTATTTACAACAGCGATAAAGATCCTGTGGAAAGAGGAGTCATAAACTTATCCACGGCTCAGGTGGAGTACAGTGAGGATCAGCAGGCAATGGTAAAGGTCAGTCTAAGAGCAATTGTTTATACATAGAACAGGAATAGCACTGCAGGTGGTAGTGCACCTAGACTGTCCTGTCTATCATCTCTCGTCTAAGGAAATTGCATCTGTATTCTAGAGCAATGTCCCCTTATCTCATGGCTTCTGACGATGCTGCCTGCAAGGTTTCCAATTTGTTCGGGATGTCTTATGATTAGGATACAGTTCTACAAGAGGCTTGAAACTCTGATTGCCATTCTGGATCATACTCATTTTTATGAGCTTGTGTACCAGGACTCTGCATTTATTTGTTTTAAAAAACACACATACGCATCCCACAGAGAATCAAATTAACTTAACTGGTTCATCTCAGCAGCTCTGAAAGTGCACACTCATGAGMTAAAATTGTATTTCATAGAAGATGTCCCATTTGACTGACTAATATTATCCTGGAGATGATCAATAACTTAAAGGAAAGTCCTTGGGTCCTGTGTTTTTTACAAATGTGATGTATTTTCTTGAGAAGAGGAACGTGCATCAGCTTCTGTGCTTGTACACTTGTTTATTTTAAATTGTCTTTGATATTTCAGACACCTAACACCTTTGGTGTATGTACAAAGCACCGTGGGGTCCTGCTCCAGGCCATCAATGACAAAGACATGAACGACTGGTTATACGCCTTCAACCCGCTTCTTGCTGGCACGATACGGTAAGAGACAGTTCTTGAGCATACAAATGCTGCAGAGCTAGAGATAGTTATAAGCAAGTGCGCAGATAGTCACAGAATTAGTCTTGTTCTGGAGGATTTGAGAAAGTGGGTGAGCTAGTTGGGTAATTATCTAGACCTGCACAAAAGAGCAGAACAGAAAGTTGGCCAACTGTGGGGAGGGAAGAAAAATAAGTTTCCAGAATTCAACAAATAATTTTTACTTCTTTCTTATGCAGGTCAAAACTGGCTCGAAGACGCACGGGCCAGATGAAGTACTGAGTCCATGTAACATTCCTCCATCTGCTCTCCCTAACTCACCTTCTGATAGATAAAATGTTACCTCTCATTTTCTCTTTGTGATTCTTGACAGTTTCTCTTGTATGTTATCCTGTGGCTTAACATCACATACCTTCCCAACTCTTTCAGCACATTTTCTAGCTGTTCTTAACCCTACCTTTTTTTCTTTTCACTTGTGCTGAGAACCCTACTAGTAGCATGTGGCCAGAAAAAAAAGAAAAAAAAAAGTTATTATGCACGACTCTAAAAAGAAAAAAAAGTATTTTTTGTTATAATGATTGTTTTTCCAGTCCAACTGACCTTTTGGTGTCTTTCCCACTGTCCATGTCTGTCTAAAATGTTTTAGGTTTTTCATTCAGTTTAYGATTTGGCAGTAGTCACTGGTTCCCTCAGGACAAAGTTTTAACACCAGGGCAAGACTATTCCTTCTGTAAACATTACCCAGCCAGAAACTGCAGTAGCTCCTCAGGCTTTCTGAATCCAGCCTCCAATTTAAACTCTGTTGAAAGCTGATATTGGATAAACCTTTGGACAAACCAGTCTGGGCAGATTGGATTTTGGACTGGTGCAAGTTTTTGAGTTTCCAGAGTCCAGCAGAAGGGGGAGTGACCTACAAAAAGAGGAGGGAACAGCTGAAGAGGGGCTGGCTGTAATGACCTGCCTTTGAACTCTTGCTGTGGTGTGCAGATGAGCAGTGTTTGGCTCTGAATCTCCCTGAGAACATGTACACTCCTCTGCCTCAAGAGCTGAGCTGAGCAGACAGAGCTTGTGCTTATGTGAGGAAAAATAAGCAATGTCGCTGCAATATTAGATGTAATCCCTAAAGTTTGAGATGCTCAGCCTCGTTTTGATACGGATGGCGTGTGTTAAGAAAAAAGCCAGCGTTGTTGTTTCCTAGGGTATGTTCAGGAGATCACCACAGGGGGGCAGTAATTCCCTTTTCTGCTTTTAGTTTGGGCTTCTGAGTTCCTGCAAAAACAGTTCTCGCTTCCCTCTCCTGGAAGAGATTTATGATTCTAACTGGCACATTATGGAAGACTACACTGAGCAGTGTATTTGCATTTCTTTGTGAAAGGCCTGCTTTATAAATGGGTCCTTTATCTGTAATATGTGGATGACATCCAGTCTGTCCATGGGCTCTCTAGAGSCCATCCTCTCTCTAGAAAATAATTTCTAAACCTAGCACTTGCAGTATTCTCCAGGCACGAACAGAAAGCTTTCACTTCTCCTTGGAATAATTGTTCAATACCTCCTGTCTCCCTGCTGCAGTTTTCCTTAGCTAAAACCCCTTAACTTTTAACTTCAGAGAGAGTCCTTCCTGGAGGACAGATCAGGTAGACTCCACTCCTRGTCACAGTGGGGTGCAGTAACTGGCTTGTTGGAGATCAGCTAGGAGGTGTTAGTTCTTGGCCTACAATATAAGTTCTTCATATGGCAAAGCTTTGATCCTTGCTCCAAGAAAGGGAGGCAGAATGAGTTCGCCTCTGAGAAGTAAAGTCATCTCAAGTTTTCAAGGAGCCTGGGATTTTTCAGCTTATTTTTAAAAGTGTTTCAGACTTCTGTGCTATACTTTCTTGACTTACCTTGGGCACTGATAGGGCTGACTGTGATCCTGGGGGATGTACAGGGATTTCAAGCTAAGGCTCCTGTCTCTCAGGGTAGAGGCAGAAGGGGTTTGTTACTGTAGGCACACTTAGGAAAATACTGTTTTGTAACAGCAGCTCAGGAAGGTTATTTTCATTCAGATCATTTGTCAACAAGTCATGCCATGCACTGGAAGTTCTGTGKCGAGAAGCATGTGTGGGATTGTCAGCAGTTAGGCAATACTTTTTTAGCCTTATGGGTTTTTTGCTTCTGCAGCAGATTGCAATGCATAATGGGACCTCCTAAAAGCATGGCTGGAAAAGGGGCAGGGAGAGGGAGTCTGACACTTGCTAGGACATATCTTTATATATTTCAAGATGGTACTCCAGTTAAATTRTGTACTCATCCTGTCTCCTGTGGTTCCCAGACTTGCTCCAGAACTGGAACTCAGAGTGAGGGAGTGTCCTGGGGACCCAAGAGCATTATATGGAAAATTATTTTCTTTTATCTGGCTGCATCTTATTTAATTGTGTGACTCAATATAGTGGTGATGTTTCTTTATAATGGATGATATGCACTTCAAGTGTGCRTGCAAATAAGACCACTAGTACTGAAAGAGGGCTCCCAAACTGGAGCTAAGCAGATGTCAAGATGTATTAAGAATGAATTAGGTTAATTTTAAGCACTAAGCTGTTGCTGCCACCATCACCCTTAGTAATAAAAGTGGAACGAGTCTGAGCAGAGGAGGAGGGGTAGCAATTCAGGTGGTGATATTATATGATGCACTGAGAACATTTATTATTATTATTATTTTAACTAGAACAAAACTATAGTTTAAGTCTTTGCTTTGAATAAGCCAGAAAAATGAACTAATGGGATATAGGTATTGCACAGAAACACGATTAAGGGAATCTTCCTGTGAAAGCAGGAAGAGACAGATGCTTACTTTATACRGAGCCGTAAATGTAAAGCAGTATTGCATAACAGTTACCCTTATATCAGGCAACTTCAGATGGCTTGATCTATATACGGATAACAGGTCCTTAGAAGAGCAAAATTCTGTTCTTAAGCATCAGCATCTTTTAAAGCCTGTCTGTGACAAAATAGATTCTTGTCCCGTGGAGTTCAAATGGGCATTATTGTTTTCAGACTGATATATAAGTACACAATTAAAGAATTTTTCATCAGTTATTGAAGCCTGTTTTGAGACATCAATTTCTCTGCTCCTTAAAACTGGAGTGAAAGACAATTCAGGTTTTCTTTTAAAAACAAAACAAAACAAAAAAAAACAGCTCACTTTAAAGCTTTTTTTGATCTAGCCCAACACCTTAAAAACTTGTTTTGAAATAGACCAAGAAGGGAAAAATATGCTAAGCTGCCTTCTCTTGACTTTTAAAAACCCACTTTTGCTTACCTACTGTGTGTTGGGGGGGCTCCTAGAGTCAGGCAGCTCTTAGGACCCAGCCACTAGGCATCATGCTGTGGGCCTGCCAACCCACTGAGCATAAGTAGTAGTGGTAAACTCAACTGGCAGTTCTTGGAGAAACTCGAGAGTGAACTTGTGCTGTAGATTTGGGGTTTTATACTCTTCAGTAAAGGGAAGGAAAAAAAATAGAATCCTTATTTCCTGTGGAAACCATGGTGTTGGAGCTTCCTGAATACTTTAAAACTAAACTAAACCTCCTATATTGTATTTTAGAAATGCACTTTAAGTATTTTGTTTTTTGTTAGAAAATTCCTATGTTCTGGAACGTGGAAGGGAAAGGAGTAGTATTTCCAAGCCACTGAGAAAGTTGCRTTGTTTTTAGTCTTTTTRCCACTGTCTAACAGTCCTTATTACTAAGTAGCAAGGTATTTCAAAGCGAAGACTTTACTTTTTGCTGCTTGTTATCTAATTTACAGGGATTTAAGTTTATGTAATGTATTGTATATTTATATATCTGTAATTAATCGCACATTAGAAAGAGGATTAGCTTGGGAGTAAGACCCATTGGTACTCTGCAATCAACTAATACTGCCTATGCATATTCATCTTTCTGGTACTCTTACACAGCCTTAGTTTGTGTTAGTTTATATTGTGGTGGTGTTTCTTTGTTGAAGATGCAGTTGTTAACCAGCTGCTCAATGGAAGGATACTAATGCTGCTCTGAGACGGTTTGCTGAATGTATTTTAAAATGGGTCTCTAACATGTGCGTTGCATCTCTCCAATGTGGTTTAAAACCCAGTATGTGATCTGAACTTTATTGTATGTAGCAGGAATGTATTAATTTTGTGCTTCCTTGTTAAAAACATCAGCCGTTCAAAGAACAAGATTGAGATATTTTGTTCAGAAGGCCATTTATGCATTCTAAGTATTTGAAATCAAAACTAGTCCAACGCTAACCAGATGGCTGTATCCAATATCAATTGGGAACAGTTTTTAAATTAACATAAGCCATGTATTCAGAAAACTGAGGCTATGTTTCCAAATTAGTGGCCTGATCCTGAGCAGTACTGAACTACCTCCTGCTCATATTGAAAACAAGGTCTACAAGCAGAGAGAGTCTTGGATGATCAGTGCTTCCCAGGATCAGTTCTGAATTTTCTACTCTGCCTGTTCACACTTCCTGTGCAGTTGATCAATGTTCTTGACTTTGGACATTAGACATGCTGTTGCACTGAACTACATACTTTTTTATTTTAATTGTGGTCCTCATTTTCCTATTCAACCTCTCTGTACACAAAGTATACAAGGTATACGCTGTATAAGTGGCCTTCTTGAACAAATCTCTTTGCAAACTGATTTCATCCCAGCGGAGTGCATCAGCAACACTGTACATTAATTTCAGATTTTCATTTTCATATTTTATTTTGTAAATATATGTTTGGAGCTTAAGTATACAAAAATGTAAATATAGTTCATGTATTTGTACTAATTCTGATCCATTTGCTGTATAGCCTTAGGTGTGCAATGCAGACATTATCTAACTGTGTATGGTAACCTTGCACCACTGAGTTGTTAGTGAACGAGGTGAAACAATAAAGGTACAACCAGTGCATTAGCAGCTATAATGTGTGCTTGTTTTATTGTGGTTTAATTATTAGTTTCTTATCTTAATTACTTGTTTTCAAAGCCTTATTTTTCAAGTGTATGCCTTTCAAAATGAAATCATCTCAACTGCTCTTTATAAGGACTGGAAGCCCTTCTTATCCTTCGTCTTGTTCTCTTCAGCTATGCTCAGCAACGTTCCTGGGGTTCAGCAGCGTTTCTGGGCATTCAGCAGAGGCCGTGGTGGAAAGATAAAACAAGGGTACGGTGCTGCTCCCCGGGGCGGGCCTGCCCCTTTAAGGGGGGGGGGGGGTGCCCGTCGCCGGAACCATCGGCCTATGGGCGGAG
>NW_028185517.1:2314487-2326726 GCF_003343005.1 Rhea americana
TCGGCGGGGCCGCCCGCAGGGCCGTGAGCCGGGTGGGCCTCGGCTCCGCCGCCGCGGTGGGGGGGCGGCCCCGTGTCACGGGAGAGCCGTTAGCGGCCGTTAGTGGCCGTTAGCGGCCGTTAGCGGCGGCGGAGCCGGAGCCGGGCGCGATCAGCCGCGGCGTCGCGAAGCCGGAGCCGGGCCCGGGCCGGGGCGCCCCGCGGGCGAGCTGAAGGGCGCGGCCCGCGGCGGAGCAGCGCGTTTCCCTCGTGTGCCGCCTCTGCCCGCGGGGCCGGGGCTGGGGCCGGGGCCGTTCCCCTCGCAGGCAGCGGCGCAGCGCGCAGACGAGACGCTCCAGCGCGGCCCCGTTAAACCGGCAGTGGGACGGAGCCGGAGCCGGAGCTGTTGCGCGCTCACGCAGTCGGGTTTGCGCGCTGCCTCCTGGCGCGGCGTTTCGGGTGCCTTGCCTTCGTGCCCACCTTGTTTTGCTGTGGTAACTGGGAGGAAATCTCRGTGCCTTCAGACCGCTCGGTATGTGCTGCAGGCGGACCTGCGCTCTGGGCGGCCTGGTGCCCGCAGGGGCCTCCTGCGCTGCTGCCTTCGCTCGGAAAGGAGAGTCGGGGGGGGCGGGACTGCGCCACGGGGGTGCGGGTGCCAGTGCCACATCGCCGCTAACGAGTGCTGCCCGGCGTTTTTGTGCTTCTGCTTCCCAGAGCCGATATTGCTTTGATTGGACTGGCTGTGATGGGTCAGAACCTGATTTTGAACATGAACGACCACGGGTTCGTGGTAAGCGAAAGGAAACATTGTTCAAGAGGGCTGGTTCACTGGCAGTGGAGCTGAGTGTTTGGGGTTTCCCCCCTCCTTTCTGACATTCTAATGGGTGTTGTTTCTTCCTTATAATTATAACCTCTGCTCTCTGTCCTGATTTTTAGAGAAAAGAGGCCTGGCATGCCTGTACTTAGCTACTTGATGGATTAGTTATGTATTAGTATGATCTTTCTCTTAAGTTTGCTTTGAAATATCTATTAGTTGTATATCTCCAAAGCACTTGTAAAGACACGCAGGAAGTTGCAGGTTTGTGCCTGCTCTATGCCTTTAGAGAAGGGGGAAGTAKGAGGCCATATGACGTTGAGTCTTGCTCTTATTATTCCTAGCGTGAGCTAAAGTAACAGTTCTGTTGGCAGCTTTAATTAACATCTTTTATTGCTCCACTAGGTTTGTGCTTTTAACAGGACAGTTTCCAAAGTGGATGACTTTCTGGCCAATGAGGCCAAGGGAACCAAAGTAATTGGTGCTCACAGCCTGGAGGAGATGGTCTCTAAGCTAAAGAAGCCCCGCCGCATCATTTTGCTGGTGAAGGCTGGAAGTGCAGTGGATGACTTCATCAATAAACTGGTGAGGCTAATATTCTTTCTGCTTGTGACTTACCACCGACTCTTGGAGAATTTTACTCTGGAAAAATCTCAGCTGTTTGTCAGTACTATGTTTTGAATGCATAGAGGAAACTAAAATGMTGATTTATTTTTGACAGGTGCCATTGCTGGAGACTGGAGATATCATAATTGATGGTGGGAATTCTGAATACAGAGATACCACAGTAAGCTGTATACTGTTTTATGTCAAAAGTGGATGGATAAAGGTGTTTTCTTCCTGTGGTTCGTTCGTGATCTCTGATCACCAGAGTAGTCAGCCAATAAGATAATTCTCCTTTGCTCAGGGAAAGCCAGACTGAGTTATCCCTGTAAAACTTTTACTGGCAGCTTTTAAAAAGTGAAGCCCCCGTGGAAATTTCTTGTTTCAGGGAGATTTGAAAATCTGAGGATGCTCATAGAATTGGTTTTACCTAGTTGGAAGGTCCTAGAATATGGGTTTCTGATTAGTACAGACGGTATTCTATCTGTTGTTATATCTTGTACATATATGACTATAGGATAATGCAGTGAGATACAACTCTTACTTTGAACCTAATCTGCCTCCCTCACATCCATGTACCTTGCATGTATCACCTGACAGTAAATTCTAAGTCTTTTTTACTCGACGCTTCACTCTTCTGCCCGGTGCTTACAAGCACTTCGTTCTCTCACTGCATCTCTTTTACAAGGGCCTGTGTCAAAGCAGGGAGAAGTTTCCTAATATTCACATTGCTGCATGTACAGACTTTCTCCAAGATTGTCTGTTGCCATTTCAAAGCAGAACTGAAAACAAAATTTTAGCCCTAAAATTAARACCTGGCTCTGGCATTAAAAAATACGTGTGTTTACATAATGCTGCTCTGCTCTTTGTTCCAGAGACGTTGTAAGGAACTGAAGGAAAAGGGCATCTTGTTTGTTGGAAGTGGTGTTAGTGGTGGAGAGGAAGGTGCAAGATATGGGCCTTCACTCATGCCAGGAGGAGCCAAAGAAGCCTGGTAAGCATGAGTTAGTGTATTCTTCTTCAGGCTTGTTTGCAACAATAGTCTCCTGTTTGTCTTGAGAGCTGAGGGAGGGAGGAAGGGCTTGGGTGTRGAAGGAACACGATATGTCACTATCTTACTTCCTCAAGGCTCAAGATTTCTCAATCTAGCTGAGGTCACAGGCCAGTGCTGGATTTTCATGATGGACAAAACTTACTCAGTTTTCTCATCCAGGAATATGCAGGCAAAAATAGTGCCTACAGAAATCTGAAGGTAGAAATTTGTGGAAGGGGAGAAAAGAATTTTGCTTAATTAAAAAAAATATTATTTCTTGATTATGACTTTTTCTTTGAGATCTGATAACTTGGAAAACGTTTAGCTGTAAAACAGCAACAAATGTCCCTGCAGTGACGTGCATATCAAWGGAGGCTGTGCTTATCGAATGCAGGTTTAGCTCAGTTGGTTAGAGCGTGGTGCTGCTAATGCCAAGGTCGTGGGTTTGATCCCTATATGGGCTGCGCTGAGGGTTGGACTAGATGATCTCCAGAGGTCCCTTCCAACCTTACCRTTCTATGACATTGAGCCAAATGCACACATTTCTTTTTTGCAGGTTTCTMTGCCTTACCATCCTGCTGTTTTTGCTGTGTTACTGAAAAAGATTGTACATCAGTTTTCATATGAGACTATCCGTGATGGCCCATTCTCACTGTAAATGTAGAGAGAAGTGTTTTTCTCCAGGCCTTATCTGAGCTTTAGAAACATTAAGTACCTGTCCCTTTGCATCAGCATTTCATCCCAAAATCTGCCTGTTCAAGCTTGATGGTGCAAAGCTGGCAACACCAGTAAAAGTAGTCTTTGCGTTGTCTGATCTTTTTGGCTTAAACTGCACTATGAAGACAGCTTCTATCTGCCACCCTTACCTGAACTTTGTTTGTTGATGTCTTTCWTTGTACCTGCAGTGCGTGTGCTGACCATGCTGTTTTTCTAGTGACAGCTTTCACTTATTCCAGGCTTGATGTTCTGTAATGCTATCCTGTTGGCTTTGCAATTACTAAAGCTCCCTAAATTACTGCAATGATACGARTAAATGTATCTTGACTTGCCTTCGTGGGATTCCTTCCCTCCCTCTTCTCCTCCAGATCACCTCAGTGTTTTCTTGTAGTTATAGAACAGAACAGAGTTTTACTTAAGCTCTTACTCTTATCTTTTTTGAATGTGGACCTCTGTCATAACCTGCCTGAAATTTCCTGTCTGTAAAAAGGAGAAGGTACATTGAGCTTGTCTGCGCTGTGCTGTAAGAACATGACATAGGCTTTTTTGCATTTCTTGCAAACAGTGTTTAACTCTGGGAAAACCTCACTTTTTATTTGATATTGCTGTATTCAGCCCCTCACCCCATCTYGGCCATTGGCAAGTTACAGTAGAGTGCATCATAGTGATGAATTTTCTTTTGCTGTATTTGTGTCCTTTGCCTCCCTGCTGAGCTCTACCATTTCTCCCCACAGGCCCCACATCAAGACAATATTTCAAAGCATTGCTGCTAAAGTGGGAAGCGGGGAACCTTGTTGTGACTGGGTAAATATTGATTTGATACTGACCTTTGCTTGTGGTTAGATCCGAGCTTAAGTAGGGTTGGTTGCTGACCTTAATAAGACCAGCCCCACTAGTGGGTTGATTTTTCTGACTGATTGCATTCAATTCAGATTTACTATCTCTGATAACTTTGGCAATACAAGGAAAGGGTGAAGCTTGACTGGGTGGTGGAAGCTAAGTGAATCTGTGATTAGAAGCACAGTGTTTTCAGTTAGCAGTGGGCTTATAAAATATTCTTAGGTGGAAAAAAGCCGTAGGCAGGTATTAAACACTGGCAGTGGTGGCAGCACTGTTGTTGATGGCATTTTTTCCTGACAGGTAGGAGATGAGGGCGCTGGTCACTTYGTGAAAATGGTGCACAACGGGATTGAGTATGGAGACATGCAGCTGATCTGTGAGGCCTACCACCTGATGAAGGATGTGGTGGGCATGGATCACGACGAAATGTCAAAGGTGATCTGTACGTTTTAGTGTCTTTCCTCCCTGAGCCGTGGTGGCTGCCTGCAGTGTGATGGAGGTAGCTGGGCTTGGGTAAAGGTGGTGTATGTGCGTGAAGTAAATTTGTCTGCTATGCTTTATGCAAGGGTCAGGTGCACAATACTTGTGAGCTTGAAATGAGGTAGGAAGCAGAAGGCAGTTACACCTGAATATTAATAGAATTTGTCTAAATCTTCAGTTCTGCYGTTGATTTCTTTCCAGGAAGCAACGTTTTATGCAGGAATATGAATTGACTTGGCCTGAAAAAAGCTAATAAAAGATTAAGCTTTATAATCAAACAGGTAATTCTTGCAAAAACTCAGTTGAAGCAAGTCAATAAGTGTGATGTGTCTTGGAATGATATGACACTACTGCTTCCAGCTATCAAGGCCTAAGGTGATAAGCAACAGGATAGGCAAGGCCTCTGCCTTTTTATTTGGACAYGGGTGCTTTGCAGCCCTGAGTTTGGGGTGGGCTCTTTCCAATTCAGGGCTTCTGAGCAATGCTCTTTCAGAGATGCTGAAATCATTGATAGGTATGGCAGGGTACCAAGAACCATTAGATGAGATAGAATGACACCCCCCCCCTTCTGTCTGCTTATTTTCTGATATAAATCTATATCTGTCTGTCTGACAGACATAGATATCTATCTATATATCTATATCTGTATATTTACTTCCCCCCCCATCTTCAGGTATTTCAGGAATGGAATAAGACAGAACTGGACTCTTTCCTGATTGAAATCACAGCCAATATTCTCAGCTTCAGAGATACTGATGGCAAATACCTCCTCCCAAAGATCAAGGACAGTGCAGGCCAAAAAGGCACAGGAAAGTGGACAGCCATTTCAGCCCTGGAGTATGGAGTCCCTGTAACACTCATAGGTAACAGATTCTTTGATCTGGCCTTGTCTTTCCTACTTGCATGATTCTTGTCACACTAACGAGCATGGTAATGCACAGTAAATCCCAAAGACGAGCCCACACTAGGGTTTGGCCCACAGAAGACACGTTCCAGATGTAGACTTTGAGAACTGTTACTGGTTTTCTTCTCTGGATTTGTTTTTGCCTTGTTTCTCAAGTGTTGGTGGTGCTGTTACCATGCCTTGTCCATGGTATCATCCCAGTTCTGCTGATGACTTGTGCCAGGTGAATGTAAGAAAAGTATCCTAATAGATTTATGCAACATTCCTCTCAGTAATCCTTTACCTTATCTCCTCCAAATCCCATTATATCCTTGAGAAAATGCTAAAAGATTTTTTTTTTAATGAAACCTTGTTGCTTGGGCACCACTTGATAAATCCCTAGACTTTTCTGAAGGCATGAGAATTTTTTCAGATACCTACTTAAGTATTTCAAGCCTCTCCTTTTTCTGTGTTTCAGTATAACTAAGCTAACCTGGAATTAGCCTGATTAGACAAGGACACAAAGCTGGACCGTGTTACAGCTTGAGCACAGACAGCTATATTTGACAACAGTGGTAGAGTTCTAGCCTGGGATAGTGGCTGCTGTCTGTTTTTCTACCATGACAGTTGTTTGTGGTGTTTCTTTATACAGAGTATACAGATGCTGGTTTTTGTTTTGTAGTTCACAAGRCCCCTAATCCAAAGCCAAACTAATTTTTGGGGAATGTGTTCGACAGTTACTTTGGGTGATATCCCTAAAGCATGTGAGAATTTACCTACTCACATAATGCCTAACAGCATAGCTACCCACCTTTTTATCTAACTTGGCTTTTGAGTGGAGTTACAGTACGGGAGTTGACACACTGAGTGCTGCTTCTACCACAGGCCCAGTGTAGACTTCCCCTTGMGAAAATAAAATGCTCAACAGTTTCTGCTCTCTGACTGGCTTTATTTTTCTTGCTTTCTCTACCTTTTTCCTTTGCCTGCATGGTCAAGTGCTCTTGTATTAGAAGATAAGATAAACTATTCAGTAAGCTAAAGACAGTAACTGTAGTGATAGCTATCAGAAAAATGTGGCTGCATTGCAACAACAGATTTTTGCAAAACAAGTTCTTCTGTAAGTGATTTTAGTATTCTATCACAGCTATCTTCTTTTACTTCTAGCCTTTGGAAAAAAAAAAATAAAAAGAAAAGGTTTCTCACTTGTGCTGTTAATATTCGCTTGTTTGGAGTTCTTCCAAAGATTAAGGGTGGAGAAGACACTCCCTGATTAATCCTCTGCATGCCGGGTAGTGTTGTTAGGTAATGGCGAGGTGATAGGGAAGTATGTGCAACAGCCCTTGTGCAAGTGTGGCCCTTCTTAGGGCAGTTGCTCTGTGTGTGTGGTTTTACTGTGTAAGYATGACTTGCAGACTTCTCCCTGTCAAAGCAGAGTCTTACTACCCCTGCTCCTTCCTGATTCCACCCCAGCCCTTCCCCTCTCTTCCCCCAGTGCAGAAGGACACTTTTGCAGAAATGGAGAAGAGAAAACAGTTCTGACTGTAATTCAGTATGCTAATCCTACTACAGGGAGGATCCAGAATCCTGTGAAAACATGACTCCTTCAATAATTTGGGGAGTTTTTTGGTAGTCCACAATGCACTTAAAAGGAGAAAGAAAACCTCAATAAGAAGACTATAATCARCTTAATTGCTTTTCCTCTATCAGACCTGGAAATGATATATTTTCTTCATTTAACCACAATACCATCTTCAATTGCAAATACGTACAACTTAAAATGGCATGATTAGGAATTGACTGTGTCAGATCAAGMGACTGGAGTCCTGGCTTTCTCTTCATAATCTGAAGATGCAGCTTGGCTAATTTCTTAGCCCTGGCAATGCAGTTAAGTTAGCTGTGTAGGGATGTTACAGAGCTTTCTTGTGGGCTTTTGAATGATYGTTTTATGAGCCTATCTGATTGTAAAATTTACTTCTTCTTACAGATTAACTTGTTCAAATCTTTCTTTTTGCTTTTGATTTGAGTCTCTGTTATATAATGTGTGTGTGTTCATTTTTAAGCAAGTATAGTTAATATGAATTGGCATTTAAGTAACTGCTTTTTATCTTCAGAAGCATGATAAAGGAATTAGTGAAGTCTTCAAACCTTGTCTGTCTGTAGACTGCAGTACAGCACTATTTTATAGATGGGGAGAAAGATTAAAGTAACTTTYTGAAACTAAGAGCAGATGAAGGTCAATGCTTCATGGCTTTTTTTTTTTCTTTTCATTTGAAAACTGTATCAGCCAGCATTTATGTTGGCTGGYAATTTGGTCCCTCAGTAATGTTTCTGAAATTACTCAATTATATACTGTTCTTCCCATATGACTCCATTTGACTATGAGCTGTGTATCATTCAGTGGCTCTCTCACTATGGGCATAAGGACGAGTATCTCGGCTAGACTTCAACAGTCATGTTAGGCTTGTTAATTGTCTGCCCTTTCCTATACTACATAAAGGTGAAGCTGTGTTTGCACGGTGCCTCTCTTCCCTCAAGGATGAAAGAATACAGGCCAGTAAGCTGTTGGATGGACCTAAAATAACTCAATTCAGCGGGAACAAAAAGACCTTTCTGGAGGACATACGCAAGGTGAGTYGTTGTGCTTGTGTCTGTCCCAGTGCTGTGTTAGAGTAGTACGTCAAAGCAGATTTTGGATGCTGTAAACCCTGGCAAGGCATAAATCTGAGGCATTCTTGTATTTCTCTTCCATGGCAGTTGGTTCCTGCTTTTCACCACCCTATAGAGCATTGTCCGGTGGTGCCCACGCAGCAGAATGTGACCAATTCATTTACTGACAGTTAGAAAATCCTGAAGGAATTCAAATCCCACAGGGGGCACTGACAACTAGCTGGGATGCAGAGATTATAATTCATGCACAGCAACTCACTTTTTCTCCCTCAGCATTCCTGCCATTGGAATGAGAATRATGTCTCTTGATCTCTCTCTACTGTGACAAAACTTTCCAAAAACTGGAAAGGATATTTAGCTCCTCAGATAGTATTTGCACTTCAGTAACACATTCTGACTATTGAGGAAGGGGAGATTGTCAGTAAAAGGCTTTGGGAGTGGAAGTAGGCTCTAATTGATTTTTTTCCACCAAAGAGATAGAACRTGGCTACTGAACTCAGCCCTGATAAGATATGGACTAAACAGAGCATGCGAACTGTGAAATTTCTCATTCACCTTTGTGAGCCTTCACTAAATTTGAATTTGTTTTTCTAGGCCTTGTATGCTTCCAAGATTATCTCATATGCTCAAGGTTTCATGCTGCTCAGACAAGCAGCCAAAGAGTTTGGATGGACGCTCAATTATGGTGGCATTGCACTGATGTGGAGGGGAGGCTGCATCATTAGAAGGTAATTGAGACAAGAMGTGATGATAAGGAAAAGAAGAAGCAATTTAGTTTGTGCAGTGCTAATCTGACAAGCCTAGAGATTTTCTTGGAAAATCCTTGGAGTTAATCTACTGATAAGATACTGAGAGACTCTTTCTGTAGTCAGCACTAAAGATTACCAGATGAAGATTATTTCCTCGTGGTTTAGCTACTGCAGATTTTGTTTTGTCTGTGTTTTGTTTTCATCTTTTCTGATGTCTGGCTGAGTCAGATCTTGGCACTGTCATTTTTTAGATTCTGAGCCACTGTTGAAAACTGTGAAATCTGATTCTTTGTGTGTATGTGCTCTGCCTAGTGTGTTCCTGGGAAAAATCAAAGATGCTTTTGATCGAAACCCYGAGCTCCAGAATTTGCTGTTGGATGATTTCTTTAAGACAGCTGTTGAAAACTGTCAGGTAAGTTTCCAACGAAGGAAAAGCATAAAAGAAATAGTTGACCATCTGGATTCCTTCCACTTCTTTCCCAGGAGTTCCTATCACAAATGGATTTAARCTGAAGAATGAGACGGCAGAGAGAACGTCTTTGAAAACTTTTTATACAGCCTCATTAATCCCAAAGATCTCTAATCCTTAAACTCTTTGGGACTGTAGTTACTGTAGTGAAGCATGCTATACTGAGGTCCAAATTAGAATTTTACCAGATGCCAGGGTTAGTGACCTGTCCTTGGAAAAAATGCCTACAAATGCRTCTTGCCACTGTTTTGTCAGAAAGTTGGAGAACGTTTGTTCTAAATAAAGAACTTTTGTACCTCTGAACCGCTACTTTATCAGTGAGCATCCAGATGCATCAAGCTATAACTGAAATCTTGCTGGGCTTGTGATATGGAGTGGATAATGCTTTATGATAAAGATTTGTTCTTACCTCTCAGATGTAACTGGTGTGCCTCATACAGTGTTACAAGGTATATTTGTAGTGTCAACCTAAAGGTAGTGCATGGGCAAAATACATAAATATAATTTGTGCGGTGTGGTGTTGCTTCTCTTTGATAATAATAGAGCTATCATTAGAAACTTAAAGGTTTTCATTATTACAGAAGAGCCTTGGGTAGGAATATAGCAATTTCGAGGAACCATGATGTCAGGAAAATGTGTCTAGCGTGTGTGAAAATTCTGATCACTGCACCTGTTTTGTGYGTATTGTGCACTTGGATTTCAATAATACAGAATATAAAGCTCTGCTCTGTTACTGTTGTTTGTAGTAGCACTAAACTAACAGTGTCCCCCATTCACTAGTCCTAGATCTGCCCAAACAGTGTCTTGATTTGGKCAGCAGAGGACGGGCAGAACTAAAACCAGATTATCTGGCTGACAAAGTTGTCACATTTTATTGTTCATAATTCTTTTTACTAAAGCTGAATGTTCARTGCAAGTTACTAAATCAGGTGTGAAGTTGAAATGAGGATTATCCATCTCTGTTTGAAGTAATGTGCTGACCTCTTATGCCTTTGGGCAGTCTTTGTACTGTGCTTGATCAGATGTACTGAAAATGCCTCACTGTTTGCTCAGTATTCTCCCCAGTGTGTTCTTGCTTTTGAGATGCATTGCTGATATTTATGTGAAAGAGCGGCACCCTTGCCCGAGGTTGTGGTTTAATTGTGCATGAAGTATTTCTGCACTTTGTGTCCTGTTTGCTAACTCCATCTTACTGGCCCTTATTTTGGATCAATCTTTCCTGTATAAAATTAGGCACCTGCTGCTGCGCATTGTTTCAGACTTTGCCATTAGATTTTACACAATGTGAAACAGCACCTGCTTTTAAATGAGAGTAATCCATATGCTTGCGCATAGCTCTGAGGAARCTGTGATTAGTTTCCATTTCTTATCTCTTCAGGACTCCTGGCGACGTGTAATCAGTACTGGAGTCCAGATTGGTATCCCTATGCCCTGCTTCACTACAGCACTTTCTTTTTATGATGGATACAGACATGAGATGCTACCAGCTAACCTGATTCAGGTAGGTGCCTGAGATAGTGTYGTAGATCATCTGGCAACTGAATTAGCATCATGATGTTATTTAAATACTAAKCTAAAGGCAGTGATTGCAGTACGTCCTACTCACTCCATCACTGTAAAAATAAAAGTAYAGATTGCCTAATGTAATTCTGTTAAACCTGAAAATGAAGTCAATAAAATACCTTAAAATATCTGGACAAAGAGTACCAGAGGTATTYGTATTAGTGTCAGCATCTGTTAGTATTCTGTCTGTGAAGCAAGGGTAATGAYACTGAGTTTCCTATAAAGCATTTTGATCCTAGATCTTTAAGTATATGTCAGTGCTTGTCTTTTAGATTAGTAATTAGCAGAAGTAATATACTTAAGTTTCTACTGAGCTGTTACTAACTAGATATTAATAAATGTTTCATTTGCATTGCTTTTGCTAATCATTAGAGAATAAGYGTGAAAATACTGGAGCCAGATCTTTTAGTTTTCATAGTTGAGTCTCAGTATGTGCAACTTCTAGTACTTGTATGTGACTGATATTCCTGTGTGTGTTTTTATTCTAGGCTCAGCGTGATTACTTTGGTGCACATACTTATGAATTATTATCAAAGCCAGGTGTATTTATCCATACTAACTGGACAGGCCATGGAGGAAATGTGTCCTCTTCTGCCTACAATGTCTAATGGAAATATTTTCTCTTGAAGTCAAGATACTGTAGATTTCAGATATCCCTCCTAGGACTCCCCTTTTTAATGTACTGTATTAAAACTTGTGTCTGGGCACTTTTGTAATAACTTGTGGGTGTGTGTCATATATATCATATAAAAAAGCTAAATAAATTTCCCTATAAATATATTGAGACATTTCTCTTTCTTCTGCTGCAGGCCAAAACTGTCTAAAAATGTCTTTGCACAGTATTTCATAGAATACATTTTAATATGAAAATTGCTGTAGTGCATAAGCTCATAGGGATCAAGATAGAGAGGACTGCATTTCAGTAGCTGCTGAAGTGGAGATCGGCGGACAGGCGGCACAGSGACGCGGCACGAGGCTCCTCGGAGGTAAAGGGCTGTGCCGTGCTGTCGCTTGCCTGTAACAGGAGGTGGCTTGGTTCCCCAAGTTTAATTCCTGAGTATTCCCCTGCACACAGTCTCTCACACTGTGAGCTGCGTTCCTTTTCCGTAAAAAGGAGAAGGGTGGGATGGATCATAGAGAAACTTGAACGCAGTGCAGGGTGTAAGGATACTTCGAGACTGATACTCCTGTCGCTGGGCCGTTTTGGCCTAACTGAAGTTGCCGGTCGATGCCTGAGCTTAAAGYGGTCACCTGCCAAGGTGCTCAGCTGCTGAAGATCGGCATGACCAGCARAAGATTAATTTCAAATCAAAGCTACTCTTTGGCAGGGTGTGTTGGATCTAGGAATTCCGTTAAAAACCCCACAACATGATCGGTAAGTGAGGTGATAAACTGAAGGCGGTGGTGGAAAYTCAAGGGGCTTGAGCACGTTCGCGGTGAGGG
>NW_028185517.1:2327059-2337855 GCF_003343005.1 Rhea americana
CCGGCTTGCGCGCCGGGACGCAGCGGGGCCCTGCGGTCGGACGGCGCTTTGTGCCGGAGCCGTTTAARTCGCCCCCGCGGTTTGCGCGCGAGCTGGTGCACCGACCCGTAGGGACCCGACCCGGAATCATCTGGGGCTGTTTCAGAGGCTGAAGGCTGCGGTCCACTACACGGTCGGCTGCCTGTGCCAGGATGTCGCGGAAGACAAGGACGTGCGGTTCAGCAAGCAAAGCGTTGCAGCGATTTCAGAGATCACCTTCAGGCAGTGCGGTACGGGAGTCTGCGCGTGCCTGCGCAAGAACAGCTGCTGGGCACCGTGCTTTAAAAAATAGCGCTGGGGCTCGTTATCACTGATAGATTCGTTTCTTGCTTTGGTTTCTCTAAAATGCAAGAAATACTGATTATAATTTTCAGGACTGGAAAGAGCATTTAAATGCACGTGAAATGTTCTGTGTGGACCATCCTSTGTGCGACAAAGTGACACCGAAGCTACGATTGCTTCTCATAATTTACTTTGATTCACAGGAGCACAGCTGTGTCAGCAGTTGCAATGTGAAGTGATGGGCTCTACTTTTCCTCTGAATGTGTGAGGGTTAAGGTGTAAGAATTTAGAAAGAGCGTACTGTTTGGCGGTCTGATCATCACGTTTGAAAATTCCCAYGTGCACCAGCACAAATCTACGTCCCTGCTACACCAGGGGGTTGTTCAAGTGTCTCAGGATGAGATCCTAAATGTATAATTGAATCTGGTTAGTTCTTGGGTGGGGGGAATTTATTAGCTAATAGTTTTCAATAGAGGCTTATGCATGAAGAGCATCCTGTSAGCTCCTACACAGTTGTACGAGACTTTTTTTTTTTGTATTTGTTTGTATGTGTTCACCCTTTGTCAGCCTCATTGTTCCTGTGTCTATGAAATATTTGAAAATTAAATAAGCATTGTACCTCTGAGCTATACTTTTTACGTTTTAATAGCTATAGAAGTGTAATAGATTTTTTTTTCTACTCAGAGCATTTTAAAATATATGGTGTCTTTTCTCTTTTTTTTTCCTCCAGAAAACTTTGCAAAAGACCTTGAAATGTTTGCAAGGTAGGTACTAGAACACTTGATTGTTGCAAACACTTGCTTTTCTTGGATGTTACTCAGATAACTGGATAATCTTTAAACTATCTCTTGTACTTCAGATTTCAGAGGGTTTTATTGGCCTATCTGTGAATTGCAGGTCAAGCTTTTGTTGTCCTTCAAGACCACCAAAATTCTCTCCATTTATGAATTTTCAGAGAAGTCCTTCATACCTCCACCAATCTACATTGTTTTTCTTCATCTTAAATTAATGACTTCATGTAATTGTCAACTGGGTTGATAGGTAATGGTACCAGGTGATGTAGGAGTGGCAGATGCTTACTAGCATGCCTATATTTCATCTGGTTGCTCTAATGAAATAAGGAAATATTTTAAAGAATTGGGAAATAAAAAGAGCCATGATGCTTGATATGCTGGTTGCCAAGTTCTACTGTGTTTCTACACAGAAGTGTAGGAATTCAGATATACACAAATGAATTTGTAAAATAAGCTTTTATGTATTATATTTAGAGTAAATTGGTGCATTTGGTTTACTGGTTCCCTGTTTAGTCCTATTAGCTACTGCTCTCAATTAAATGCCTTACATCCTCACATAACAATGTTGACGAACTCATTGATGTTAATTTTTCTGTTTTATGCAGGCATGCAAAACGAAGCACAGTCACTGTAGAAGATGTGAAACTTTTGGCTAGAAGGAGCAATTCTTTGGTGAGATAAACTATATTTTCTTTCTCACAATATTCTTTTTAAAACAACTGGTCAGTTCTCAAAGAGTATTTGAATTAAGGCCATAAATGCTGAAGCAACTGTTGCTTAAGCAGTTTCACTTGTTTACAAAAGATAGATGGGCAAGACCGTCTCCTAAACAATGTTCTTAGCAATTTAATTTTTCTTTCTTTCWTCTTATTCTGCTTCTCGACAATATGCCTTACTATGGGGACATAGATGTGATTGAAATCCAAGCAGCAATATTTGGGCTATAACAGAGCTGCTGAGGTTCCAAGTACAATAAACAACAGACATATTACAGCATTGTCACTTGGGGAAAGTAAATCATTTTTTTTTCCTAACGTTGTGTTTCTTTGTTTTAGCTTAAGGTCAGGGATAGCTTGAGTCTTCCTCAAGCTGCTGGGTTTCTTAACATCATTAATATAGGAATGGTTCACCGTGTATTCTCTCACATGCTGGTCTCTATAAAGTCCAGTGGTCTTCCTTTCACTCATATGTTAAGAAATTCCTTGTAAATGCTTAGTTTTGATGTGAAAAAGAAGACAGTGCCTACACAAAGAGGAAGCCCTTGTCATTATCTGATACTTGTTAACTCTCAAAAATGTATTCAGCATGGCATAAAAATATAAAATGCACCTCTCTCTGGGTTCTAAGGACTTTACAGTCTAAACAGATGCTTCTGTTCAAAAATAGAATGTATGTGCAAATTAATGTGTCTCTCTGCATGAATACATCATGTGCTGATTTTAGTTTTATGTAAGTAGGTTTTTCCTTCCATGTATGATTTGAAATATGCAACTGTACTCACTTCTGCAGGCATGATAAATGCTGGAGCTGAATTTTGTGTTTCCAGCTATCAGCTACTGTTCATTTCAGTCGGGTCCAGAGGACTCTTGCGCTTGCCTTATTATTGCCTTACAGTATTTTAGCTCTGTAAACTRCTACTCTGGATAACCACTGACATTGCTGTTCTGGTTCTAGTGGTGGATGTAACATACCTTTTTAAATCCTAGTCTTGCCAGGGCATTTCGGATATCTAAATATATTCAGCTTAGACTGAGGGCCTTGTGCAAGAGTTAAAACTGTTTTATGCTTATCATCTTTTTTTTGAAATGACTTTTTTGGTAATAAAATTTTGCCCAGTTAATTTCCCTTAGGATACATGAACAAATGAAGTTTCAGTGTTAGATGACTGACTAGTTTATTGTTTTTAGCTGAAGTATATCACACAGAAGAGCGAAGAACTTGTATCAAGTAACATRGAGCAAAAGGAAAGGAAGAAAAAGAAGTCCAGTTCAGCAAAGGCAGGGAGAATTTCTGAGGAACAAGCAGCAGCTGTGGCTGAGAGCGAAGATTCCAACATGGCATGATTTTCCTTTCAAGTAACTTCTCTGTTCTTCTTATCTTACTACCTTAGTGCAGTTAGAGATTGCTCTTGCAAGTTAGCAGTAGTATTGAAGATTTAATATTTTAGGTGAATGGGGTTAGTGCCTTTTTTTTTTTTTTAGTTCCAAAGCTGAAGACCATCAGAATTCAGCAAAGTTTACAGCAATTTAAGCAATTTAGGCGATTTTGTCTAAGAGATAAGTCATTAAAAAAATCTGTTTTCTAAAAAATCTAGAGCAAAGCATTCTTACTGAGCATAAAACTTTATGTGCACCTCCCTGCATGCTGATACTTAGTTTTTCTGCTAATTGTGTGACTATTCCTTGCTCTGTTCTTAAAATACTTCAAGTATTAAGTTTTTTCCCCCCCTTTTTTAGTGGCATGTCTCTCACCTGTTGTCTTGATAATTAAAACTTCTTTCTGTCACTTTGTCTTGTGATATTGCTGGTGTACCATCCTCTCTTTCAATAGGTTGCATGACACACATCTTATTAAATATGGCCTCCTTAACGGTGTTCTGAAACATATCACCATTGCCCTCTGCCGGGCTGATACAGGCTTACCAAGTGCTGATTGATATATATATATATATATATTTAAAAAAGCAGATTTAAGGATACACGTTAATAAATACAGCCTACAGAAATGAGGATTGGTATCTGATTGAGATCTGCATGAGAAATTTCAGCAAGTGAGAGAATGCTTGCCTAAGATAGCCTMAACTAAGCAGCAACAGAAGAAGACAGGCTTGAACTCTGTTTTCTCCTTGCTCTTTGTTACCAGAGACAAGATATTCTACACTGAACTGAGTCTCAGTAATGTGATTATCTAAAGATCTGTAATAAAGTCTACCATTTAAAAAAAAAATTTGATTTACAAGGTTAATCGAACTGTTAGGTTTAAAAAGTCATTAAATGAAAATGTTTTAGGAGTTTTCAGCTTTATTCAATTGATTGTACTATTGAAAAAGATCCAAGAAGCAGTATATAAACTTGACCATTAAGAAATGATTTTTCATAGAAATTACAGGATGAGGTACAGCACTGAAGTCTATTAGCTAATCTCATTTTTTCAGTGGAGAGGTTTGAAGGATCTTGACTAATAGAATTTTGAAGAGTCAAAGTATGTAAGTATTACACACTTATTCTTGTTGCAAGTAACACCCAGGATTATTATTAAACAGTAAGAAATCTTATTTTGACACAATAATGTGTAATCTTTCTTCCTCCTTGGCATTTACACTAAAAAAAGAAAATAAGAAAGAAGTAAAAGGAATAGAAAGAGCAAGTTTTAGAAAAGCGAATGAATCGGCAAGCTTAATACCTTCCAGACACTCAGTTCTTTTGGATTTCAAACTGAGTCTTTAAAGATTGACAGACTAGTTATACCACAGAAGTAGTCCATGCAGAACAATCACAGTAAGTCAGTGGCAACTTCACCACAATTGCCAAGTGGTCATCAACTAATGGCAGACAACCTTGCAGACTATTGCTGTTCTCCTCACTGGTACCAAACATCCTTAGGAAAAGTGTAGCTATTTTATGTATATTAACCAGAAGGAAGTCATCACTTTCTTTCACATAAGAAACTATTTTCATCAGGCACTWAGAGTTACTGTTTCTCCCACCTGTGAAGAATGTTTGCTTGTTCTGCAAGCACCAAAAGGAACAAACGTATGCAAAGAGCARCAGCCTACCTCCATTCCTACCTGAGAGGATAGCTCTGAAGAATTAAGGTTTTTCTCCKCTTATTAACATAATATCCCACCAAAGGTTTGCTCAATGATGCTTCAGCAGTGCCTGCTCTTTCAAGAGGCTTAGTAGTGAGTGCTCTTACTGCTAACTAATCCCTTCTGTTTGTAATTAAACTTTTTCTCGCCCCTTTTTCCTGTACATTAAGATTATGCCCCTGGAAAATACCACATTGCATTGTAGCTTGACAGTATCAAATGCAAGACTGAATACCTGTTACTTAATCCTGCCAAGGATTTTAGAGCCGTAAAGGGAATATGATCAGCAGTGTCATATTTAAGATAGCATTTATAGTAATTGTGTAGTAAGAACTGCAATATTTAATGATTTACAGGCATATGAAGTTCTAACTCTTTAGGAAAAAAGGAGGGAAAAAAAAGGAAAAAGCAAGCTGTCAATTTTTTCCCCTTAAGGCTAGACTGGAGACATCATTGCCTTCCTACCAGAAGGACCAACATGGTCTCTGTGACTCCATCCCAAATTTTGGCTGTAAAGAGGTGTGTTAAATATTCTTAATATATGCAGGATCAAAGTAGTTATGCTGCTATTTTACATATATATGAAAAAGCTACAGGTAAAACCCTTCTTTCCACTTATACAGCATGAACAAGATTTCCATTGCTAAGTTGAGCTGTGAAAAGAAAGCAAAAGCATTTCAGCTTTGAGCAAGATGTGAAAAAAAGGTTTATAATAGGAAGAATGGTAACTGCAAGCYGAGAAGTGAGGTCACAGAAAAAGCCTGCTGACAGCTAGTTTGCTCACCACACTCAATTTAAATTGGTAGCTACTGTAATTAGCTTCACAGATCATAATAGAACATGCTTCAAAAATGCTGCTGAAGTACTGCCAAATATTCTCTTTCAGAAAATCTTGAATTTAAGAAGCTTGTCATAGAAGGAACATCTTAAGTAGCTATTTAAAGCAGTGGGAAACCTCTTTATCTGCCATGGCCTATAATATTACAGGACAAAAGCGTGTATTGTATGAAGCAATTACTTGCTCTAGCAAAGCAGACTGACCAAGCTTCCTGCCCCCCTTCCCGCAATACAGGGTGGTACTTAACAGCCTGCACTGTTCCTTTATTCTGAGCTATATAACTGGCTCTAATTCCAGTCAGTTCCACATGGGTAATCTCATTGGAGGTTAAACATTTTTGCTTACTAGCTCAAGGGCCTTAAAACTACCAGTGTAACTGCAATAAACATTCTAGCCAGTTAAACTTTGTGTATGCCACAATTCAACTGGAATACAAGTATTATCTTGTATGCATTATCTGAATGCCCGCTCTAGCAGCCAGCACTATTTAAGGTTACACTGAATCAAGGGGTTTTACATGAAACTAGAAGAAACATTTGCACCCAGTAAGACTTATTCTCAGCAATTTTTCAGCTCAGCTTTCAGATTCTTCCATATACATCTTCTGYTCTCACAAGAGAAGAGATTTTGTGAGCTATGTGAGAATTCTGGTGTAGTGTCACCAGTGTGAACATGCACCATACCTAAGTAATACCTTTGGAAGGGTTAAATACAGAATACTTCTACTTAAGGAGACCTGGGCAAAATACAAGTTCTCCCTCTATCCTTGAGGTAATCTTGTACTTACCACCACATTCTTTAATCATAGCAGCCAGTGGGAATATCAAAACTAGTTCAACAGTATAGTAAAACTGTTTTAATGACATTCAAAAAACCCACTTCAACCAATTTAAAAATAAGCCAGTTAATACACAAAAAAGTGTCATGATACTGTGCCAATGATTAAGACAGAAATACAGACAGGCCCAACACAAGGACTTATGCCCCAGAGCCTTTCAAAACAAGCATTTCCACTTCCGCTCTGTGTTAGAAATACTAGTGCTTGTACAGCACCTGAGGCAGGTGTACCTTGCAGAAATAGTAAGGAAGTTAAAGGGTTTTAATTTTGCTTTCATTGATGAAATTAGCATGAGAATTCAAGTTTCTAGATCCCAGGCTGGAACTCAGAGCCAGACAGCAGCTGGGGAGGAGGAAAAAAAAAAACAACTCACTATGATGACAGTTTAATTAGACCCAATCACAATAAATCCTACCAAAGCATGAGTGGTGTGTGTTTAGTGAGCAACCCTCAAAGTGCCTTCTTTCTAATCATTAACTGCGCTTCACAGCGTCCTTTGTGAGGTAGATATTTTCCCACTGTTTTCCTTGTAAAGGAAGGAAGACAAGGTAAGCATATTGCCTGAGGCTTCAGAGAACAGATCCAGTATTATCAGATGGAAGTTTCTGGCTCACACCACAGTATTCAGAGCTGAACTCTYGCATGCTATGTTTAGCAATACCATTGTTCTAGTATTCTGCAAAAAGTCAAAGTCCCTTCAGTTACACATGATTGGAGTCATCATAGGAGTTTAACTCAGGACAATGTCCAGATTTTAGTTGTCCAGAGCCAGACCACAGTATGGCCAGCAAACCGTGGATGTATTTTGTTTGTGTTGGTACTAATGCAAAAGAGACTTGTATTTCCTTGACACTTGAAGCAGTGCTACACAGCCTTATTTCTTCCGTTTTGAACTAAGCCAGTCTCCCCAGGGTAGTGTTTTCTTGCCCTTTGATGTGCTCCTCAGGGAATGCAGAGTCTGCACTTGTTGTAGACGCTTAGAGAGCTCCTGATCGCAGGCCTGCTGAAGAGCTTCAGCTTTCTGCTTGTCCCAGCTTAGAGCCAAGGCCAAGGCTTCTGTGTCTTCTTTGAAAACCAGCTACAATAAGAGACAGATTTTTAATCTTAAAAAAAAAAAAAAAARAAAAAAAAGCTTCTCTACCATTAACCCGTCTACCCACATTAAGAACAGCAGTAATGAGGCATCTGTTTAATACTGGCAGCAATTTGGCTTGGAATGACTTCCTGGCTTCCATTTTCTATCATTTGGGCTACAGTGCTTTTTCTCTTTAAAACTTTAAACACCACTTACAGCTTGAAGCTATATTCAGAGGTTCAAAGTAACAAAAAGCAGTTACTTAGTTTCTGCAGTAGGGAGAAGCTAGGGTAACAAGTTCATAGTAACGGGGAAAAAAAAATAAATTAATTCACTACTTTGTAATGGTTAAATCTTACCTAGACTTTTTCTAAGCTACGGATGGACTTTCCAAAATAAGGTAGCCTTTATTTTGATTTGGAGATATAAAAGATATAAAGCTAGATGCATCTGCATCCAAAAACAAGCTGGTGAGACAGCTGAAGTACTGGCTGATCAAATTACCAAGATTTAGCAGAGATCCAAAACAAGATTCTTGTGGCTTTTGGGGGAATTAATTCTAGTACTTGGAAGAGCATCAGCAGGATACTACAGAGGAGCTTCAAGCAGGGGAACGGAGTTACTGAAGCGCAGAAACAGAGTACATCTCGTCTCTTTCAGATTGAGATATATTGACAGCAGAGCCTCCAGAGGCAAGGACAGCTTCCCTCATAACCTTTCTCTCTGGAGGGAGTGCCAGAAGATGGCTTTTTCTCACCTACCTCTAAATCTTGACTGTCCAAGCAGAGTTCTGGGGCAGGTTTCTCTTTCAGAGCAGCAAGGATCTGGTCACTGAGTGCTGTTTTGGCTGAAATGCCTGTACTGCTGGTACCTGCRTCAACCACATCCATCTCCTTTCTTGGTACAGTCTCAGGTTCTAAAAGGTAGCATAATCATTACAGTCTATGATAAACATAGGACAGGAAGAGTTGCCTAAACTGCATTATTACTTTTGAAATTAATAAGGTATAATGCTAGTGTTTAGGTGCAGAAGTCTGTTACAGGAAATGCAAGATTACCGACAAGTTAAGCTTTTCCCCAGTCTTTAGCTTTGGATATTGCTGTGTCCTCCTGCTTACAATGGAAGTACTCCTGGTCTCACCCAGAGAGAGAATTATTATGCTCATCAGCTATTACATCAATCACATAAATAGCTGCTCAGCAAGTGACTTACTCCAGTCCTTCTTCTCCCCTTATTTATTCCACTCAACCACTTCAATCTTCTCTGAAAAGTCTTTCTCTAGCAACCTAATGCTCCCTTACCTGCTACTTTGCTGAGGATACTATCCTCATTTTTCAGGGCCTCTAGGTAGAGTTGCAGGAGCTGCCTTGACTGGCGTTCTTCTTCTCGTCTGTCCAGCACCTGCTGCAGGGTGTCCTGCAAAACTTGGATTTTGGTTTGACTTTGCTCAAGTTCCTCTGCCAGGTCTGAACACGGTACATCAATAAGCACCTTAAAAACAACGAGAGTGCTCCTGTTATATGGACTGATTTAGTAACTCATTCCATTACACCAATTACAATATAAACAGCAAGCTTCTCAAGTGACACAGAGCCCCTACCTTCATGGAAACCCTATATGTTTACAAGGTTTTCACATCACAGCAAGTCAGCCAGGTTATGAGAGGCTGTAGTAGTATTCCACCAGACAGCATTCTTCACCAGCAGCCAAAAAGCATTCAGGAAGGCATGGAACCATGTGGATTTAGAATAGCAATCCTAAAAACTCCTAGCAATCAAATTACCACTTTTTAATGCGCATGGCAATACAGAAAGGAAAGCCAACAGAGTCTGGCCTTTGGGAAGCTATAGGTTGCAAGAAGACAAAAAGAGACATGTGTCATCAAGTCTCACCATAAACAAAGTGAGAAGTGGTCAGATACTGAAATGACAAGCTCTCGAAGCTCACAAGAGGTCTGCAAAACCCTCTGGACTACACAGACTTGGAGTGCTGGTCAGCCCTGCCTTTTGACACGTTAAGCTGGTGTCTGGAGTCTACCTCAGCTGCTGTTCGGCCAGAACCTGACTTTTGCCCTTCCACAACCAGAATTGTAAAGCCATGCTGTGAGGGACAACTATTAAGAGCATCTTTCTCCAACACTTTTGCTTCTATGGGAAGAAATATTTTCCCTTGAGGAGAAAGGGAACCACAGCCAGACAACAGCAGCTGAATTTCAACTTGTTTCCTTATTTGATTCTTTGCTGTTTACTGAGATAAGTGGATGAGGAGAAATACAAAAAAAAAAAGAGCAATTAGGGAATTTCCCACTGTACCTGGAGGTCATCTTCAGACATCAAAATTATATTAGACAGGTCATCCTTCAGCTGCCTGGCCAACTGCTTCCACTTCTCTACAGCACTATCCACTTCATCTATAGACTCTGAGAGCCAGGTAGTACCACCATCTGCCACAGAAGAGTCATCAGCCAGAAGATGGAAACTTTAAAGTTACTAAGATAGGAAGGAGAGTCATGACTTCCTGACTGAAGCTGTTTACCACTGTTTAGGTTCTTTGGCTTCAGTGTCAGAATCGGGAAGCAAGATCTGTAGTGCTGGTACAGCGCACTTAGACTGTCATTTGCTGAACGCGGTGTCTCACAGCTCAGCCTCCCTGCGTGGCTGATCAGACGGCACAACTTTTAGGCAGTCTCCATTCTTAGCCCCCCAGGGTCCTCTCAGTTGCACAGCTCGCACTGGCTGCTGTTTGCTCGCTGCTCTGTGGAGGGACAAGTCCTGCAGCGCACGACCCTTTTCCGTGCGAGGGGAAGGAGCCGGGCCGTACAGCTCACTCCTCCTCTGCCCGCGTCCGCCCAACTCCACCAAGCGGCCCCGCCTGCCCCTCCCCMCGCACCGGCACCCGCGGGGTACCTCGGTTCTTGCCGGACCATTTCTCGTTCTTAGCCAGCGCCACGAACTCGGTGTCGGCCGGCAGGCAGGAGAAGTAGTCCTCGTCCTCCACAATGGTGCCGTCCGCCGCCAGCACCAGCCTGATGGGCCCGCCGGCCTCGTCGATGGCCAGAGCGCCGCCGGCTGCCGGGCGGGACGAGAAACACGGTGAGACGGGGCGGGGAGGGCGGGGAGCG
>NW_028185517.1:2338085-2339537 GCF_003343005.1 Rhea americana
GCTGGGAGCTGCCCCCATCGCGGGGCATGCTGGGAGCTGCCCCCGCCGCTCCCCTTAAAGGGGCCGCGCCCCTCCCCGCTTAGACCGGGTAAATCCAGCCCGGCGAGGAGGCGGCTCGTCCGCGAGAATAAACATCGCCAGAGACAATCCGTTTGCTGACAACTGTTTAAAAAATAAGTGTCTGTGCGTGCTGGTTGTGATTCACTAAGTTGTGCACACCACAGCCTTTTAGCTACCCTGAAAGTTATGTTTTCTCTTAGAGATTACCTCGATTGCGGGAGTTTGAGGCTCAAGGACTTACACAGGAAGTTCAGTAAAAGAAGTATTTAAGCGTTGGCAACTTTTTAATTACCAGTAAAACAATTAAAATATTAAAATAATTAAAATATATGCAATGGAAAACATAAATTTGCTGAAATAATACATCTTCTTGCAGGCAAGTATACTGATTGTAAAACCATAATAGGAACAGAAAAACTACAGGCATGCAATAAATCTGCCTTGGCCTATCTCAGACTAATCCCGTTCAGGTGGGAATCCTCAGGCCAAACTGAATGGCCGTTCCTCATGCAATTAGTCTTGGATACAGTGAGTCACTTGCATAAATATTTTCAAAACCAGACCTACTATTTATGCCTCTTAGCACCCAGCACAACTCTGGGAGCTATAACAGTAAAATAATAATGAATAATAAATAGCTATGTGCATAAACAAAAACGATGAACTCACGTGTCAAGGGCTGTCACCACACCGCTGAAATCAATGTGCATTTTGTCAATGAGTGAAATGGCAGGGGAATGGATTTCACCGTCCTTCCACCAAGCCACTGGGTGAGGAAGCCCTGACTGAGGGCCAGGTACTAAATCATTCATCCCAGGGATGATCCTCACACCTTATTCATGAAATCTGTTCAATTAACCCACTCTCCATTCACAAAAAGGAAGGCGAGACCCACTCTGCAGGTACCCTGCACAGGGGTGAGGCCCAGCTCCCGGGAATGCCCTGCAGGGCCCCAGCGACCTGTGTTCCTGGTATCAGTTAGCACCATAACACGAACGGTTTCACACTCAGGGCGTTTAACACTCTCGGGCTTGCGCTGAGCGAGGCACACCCCTACGTCTGTGCCCGCCAGGAGGCTGCAGAGGCCGGAAACTCATCGCAGGAGTCGTTCCCAGCAGGGCGCATCTATGCCCCGGAGTTTGATTCGTTCTGTCTCGAGCGCGAGGCGGTGGGGACCGGAGGTGAGGGCGTTCCATCGTTTGGGCGTGGATGGATTAGCCGGGTCTAGGAAGATGGCCTCCTCGGAGCAAGCAGAGCAGCCCAGCCAGGTACATGGGGGCCGGCGCTCTGCCCGCTCGGCTTGAGCGGCGGGCGGCAGAACACGGGCGGGCTGGGGCGAGGCGAGGGCGCCGCGGCCTCCGCGGGCCGAGGGCGAGGACAGGCTGCTGTGCA
>NW_028185517.1:2340769-2432036 GCF_003343005.1 Rhea americana
CGCCGCCAACGGCCGCCCGCGCGCCGCCCCAGCGGTCCCTCGCCGAGAGGGGGGCGCGTGCCCCGCCGCCAACGGCCGCCCGCACGCCGCCCCAACGGCCGCTCGCTGAGAGAGGGGACCTGCTGCAGGGCAGCCCGAGTCCCCCACAGCAGCGGAAGCGTGCCGCCGCCAATGGCCGGGCACCTGCGCTGGATGCAGTCACAACAGTGCCCCTACAAGGAGGAGGGCGCCTGTCCTTAGGCGGCCCGTGACAGCGGCTGGGCGACATGTATGTTGCACTCACTCTTTTTCTTGCTTCCCCTGAGGTGCCTAGGATTTTGATGGGCAGAGTGGTGGGTGCCCAGGCATCATATATAAAATGTCTTTGGCTAMCTTGGAGCAAAAAGAGCTGCAAACAGCTCCCTTTCCAAGTGAGACTGTTGCTTCATCATGTTCAATGTCTTTTGGGGAGGACCAGGACATCATATTTAGTGGTTTTGTTCATTCTCTGCATTGTTTTTGACTCGGTGTACTTTGGAGAAATCTCGGAGATTCATATCTTGTTGAGATTGGTTTTGTAATTTGGCTTCCTGCCTTGTATGGTAGCCTGAACTGATATGAGGCACAATTTGCCAAACAATAGCCAAATGCAGTTCTAATTGGAAGAGCCATTTAGGTCAGGTCCCTGGACAGTAGGCATGTTTTCATTTTTGGGTCTGTATGTAAAATTCAGTAAAGTATTTTTATTAAAAAAAAAAACACGGAGAGAGAAAGGAGGCGAGTCGTGTCAGCTGGGTTTTGAAATAAGGCAGAGTATCAATTAGACAAAACATTGTGATAGGAAGACTGTCATATTCAAAAGGAACAGTAAAGCAGAAGGAAGGTTCTTGAACCAACGGTATAAAAAGACAAAACTAACAGACATAACGAAAACCGAGTGTGAAGGGAAAAAGGGACATATGAACTCACTGGTTTAGGTATACTCTCAAGAAAGTGTAAAAATATCAGTGATTTTTTTAACTGGAAACTGAAATGAATGGCRGAGCCAGAGGGGAAGGTAGAACTACAATGTAGTTAGATACAATGTAGGTAATTCAATTTCGCTGAAAACTCTACCTTCAATTTAGTGACATTCTGGAACCCTTTTCATCCCACTAGTCCCTCTGATAGTCTCCTGAGTATGTGATATCTATGGAATTTTGCACAATAGTCCCTGAGGGGGGCAGAGAGTGGACAGGAGATGGAAGATTTGCTATTTCAGCAACAGGGAAGAAAATAAAGCTAAGTTTGCCACCAACAAGCTTTTATACCCTGTCATTTAAATCTATGATGTTTTGACTAAATTAATGTGAGCCTCTCTGTGGATTCATTTAATTTAGACTGAGGATGTTAAGTTTGTAGGGAACAAGATTGAACTGAACTGAAATAAAATGTTTAAAATTCATACTCTAACTAGTACACATCTCATAAACTGTGAAAGGCCACAGTGGCAAACTGACAGTGGGCTTGCTCTTGCTGGGCAGTTTTGCATTGGTCATATGCATTCATCAAGAACAATTTGAGGTGCAGGCATTTTGATCTGTTCCTCATGCTGTGAATGAATGCCTTCAGAAGGAGGAAATCTGAAACAAACTGAGACTGATCTGTAAGCTTGTTGGGCAGTCTGTAGGGCTATTGACTATAGGTTCCTGAGAAAGAAATCTGGTAAATTTGCAAACATATTGCATAAGAAACAACCAGGATCTCATGAATTTGGATATACTATCCTCTCTCTCTCACTCACTCACTCAAACGTTTGTTTAGTGTTGCTTTACCTCAGAAGAAGGCTTAATTTTTGGAAAAATCTTGATCTTTAGTGAGCCTCATAGCTGCAACAGGAGAACCTATGGGTTTTACGTTTAAGAGCTTCAGAAAAATGACTTTGTCACTGCCTCCACAGTAAAAAATGGGCTTTCTATGCCAGGAATAATATGAGGAAGACAGGATACCTTACTCTGCATACAGGCTGCTAGAAAGTGATTTCTCACCACAGACAGACTATTTTGCATCTAGGTGGCTGAGGAGGAGGAAGACAGTCTGAAGCTACTGCAGGGGATCATAGTCAGTTAACCCGTCTCTTGCTGGATTCTTTTACATCATATGCAAAAATGCTATGTTCTCATGCAATCAAAAATTAGTTGAATGTCATTTGGCTCCTGGCCTGTCATGACTTCATTAGTGCTATAGCTTGTTTGAAGGACAGCTTGCCTTGCTTCAGGTATGCAAGGCAATATCAAGTTTAGCTGCAAAATAGCCATACTAATCCTTAGCCTCTCCACACACCTATCAAAAGGAGCAGCCCTGCTTCTAATTTATGTTCTCTCCTTCCCCACTTTCAAGTCTGTGCACTTGCGTTGAGACAGAAGTTTTGTTCCTGTTCAAGACCACCAGTGCTTGGTGGTGGTATCTCCAACCTTCACCTTTGGGTACATCTATGACATTAGTTGCATGTTCTCACCTAGAACTTGAGCAGAGAGGTGTTAAATGCTCTCAGATTCTCTTGGTTTGGGTGAGATTTGACAGGACCTTGCAGGATTGACCAGAAACAGTAAGTGTGATCTCCAACTGAAGAATGCATAGCACAGTAGATGGGTGCTTAAGGGGACATTTCCACAGTAAAACCAAATTGTGAAAGTATCTTTACTGGTATAACAAAATGTAAGTGCCAGTCCTCTCATGCTGCCATTGTAGTTTTGACACTGGTATCAATGTGAATAAAAAGAAGGTGAGCTCATTACTCACTGAATGTTGAGAGAACTTTAAAAAAAATACTTTCTACCACTGATTATGATTGTTTATTTGTTACTGTGCATTCAACTTAAGGCTAGGAGTACTAGCTCTACCTTGCTTCATATGTTCATATTTGATTCCTATCACAAATCTAGTTAGTTTAGCTGTTGAAAAGGGATTGTCTGATTCTTTTTGCCTTATTGTCTGTTTTACTTAGCTTCATTTTCTCATTCTCATGAATTAATATATTGCCTTAAGCATTGCAAAGGATGAGGTGTTGCAGCCCAAATTAAATGATTTACAGAGATAAAGTCCATAAACATTTCTTCCAGAKATTTTGAAATATTTCATTTTGTTTATAAATCATATTCCTTGGGTCTTTTAGCAATGTCTCTACTTAAAAAAGTCAACAGAAGAAAAGATCCTTTCTCTCTCTCTGCATGTTCCTAATAATAAAAGGGAAGAGCAAGAGGATGATATGGCCTGTAAATACAGTAACTGTTTTCTGATTTTTCTTGGCTATCAGTATTTCTTTGATAACGAATACTTGGCTAGTGTATTTGGTGAATCTTGGTGGCTCAGCAAGCCAGCAACCCTGGCCTCCAATATTCCATTAAACTGTGAATTCCTTTAGTGTTAGAGAAACTGAAACACGTAAAAATACTTGGCAGGAATGTTGCTGATTTAGATAACCATGTCTAACATTTTACAAGCTGTTTGGTTTGGGACACAAAACGATACCTAATTATCTGTGTAATTACATGCAGAAGCTGAAACTCCTCTAACCCAGAACTCAGTATGCAGCTTGTCTGAGTCATAGAAAGTTTGAAATTGTTAGAGGCAATGGCTGAATTGGACTTGGCACCAACATAGTAGTGCAGCCACTAAGGCAAGACAGGCAGAATGGTTTCCGTATGCAAGATTCTGTTGTCTGTTAAATATAAGGCTTACTATGATAAGGACAGATCACGTTTAATTTTAATGCAAGGGATTGAGAAAGGAGAGGTGGTAATGTGAAAGGAATGCATTGGTGTTCTAACAYCTTTCATACTTGATGATGGTGTTACCTGTGGTTTCATGTGGAAGAGAGGTGTACAAAGGCCCAGATGTTACTCATATTAATTCTAAAGCTTCATTATATCCACTGGAGCTTCATTCTTTTTCTTCATGTGAAGAAGAAATTGAAACAGATTTAAAATATGTTGTAATATGCCTGATTTGTTGCTCCAGAGACTTAGTTCTATAGCTGGAGCATTAACCAATATGCAGGTAAATTTTACTCCCTACCTGCCTGTAGCTTGGTCTCTGTACTGTGGTATTCATTGTTTCCATTACCTACAGACGATTAAACAGCCGTCACATGGAAAGGATGAATTTTTTGCTGACTTGTCTCATAGCTAATGTGATCTGGAGGGTTATTGTCTCTTGCCTTACAATACTAGTTTCTTAGCTGTTGCACAATGCCTTGTACTTGGAAATTTTGCTGGAAGGAAGATAAAGGTCTCTCTGTGCATTTACAATCATTGTAGCTTTGGCCAATACGGCCATAAATTGTCCAACTAGTCAAATATATGTCGTCAGGTTGTTAACAAGTAGATGTCAAGTAGAATATTGGAGTATTTGTCTTCAGGTTTGACTCTTACATATCAATATAATACATGTTTTCTCACAGGAGCCAAGGCTTCATTTTGGATCCCTCATTGGGCAATTTCCCAGGTTGGTCAAATATTGTGTGGACTGGCAGTCCATAAATATCAGTTTAGCTTCTGAGGGCAGAATATATAAGCTCTACTGCTTATGATGCTCTGGAAATTTTCTGGAGATGCGTAGTCTATGGTGATTAGTGCAGGGGAATGGTTTCTTCGTGGCTCTGCTGCTTTCTCCTCACAACTATAATTTTTCTCTTTGCAAAGTCAGCTAAAGTAGTGTTGTAAAATGCTTTGAATTTTTCTTGAAACTTGCTACAAAGAGCAAACTGTGCATATTTTTAAAAAGAGCCAACCTTACACAAATAGCTTGGTGGAATAATTCCATGGAAGTATTAGTTAACAGCTGTATATATTTTTCAAAGTATTCAACAGGATTTTTTGTCTGTGCTGCTCTTCATCTGCCTCTCCTCAGCAGTTCTGATCTGGTGCTAAACAAATTAGATGAGAATTTTTCCCTTGACTTCARTATGCTATGAATCAGGCCCAAATATTTTAGAGTACTAGCCACATAACCTGTGTTAGGCTTGAGATGTGACTGAAAAATAATATAGAGCACATACACCAATAAGTTCATCCACAACCTAAACAGGTTCAGTCTCATGGAAGCCATTTTCCTGTTTTGATTCTCATGTGTTTTCCCTGTTTTAGGAAGGGGAGACCATTATTTTTCTTTCATCCGTCTAGAAAAGATTTGAAAGCAGAGATACCATGCATATAAGAATAGCAATCCAGTGACATGCCTGAAAAGAGAAGTTTCTTTTTGATAGCTGGGAATTGGGGGCATGTAAAATTATGCTTTAATGTGCTTTTCTCAATATACCATAGCATTCTTTCCATCACATACAGACCGAGGAATGTGAATTCCAGTATGATGACCACGCTGATATTTGCACTGGTCACCATTTATATTAGACAAATTGTTAGGGCCTGAATTTTAGCAGATACACTGTGGAGTAACAAAAATGATGATGGCTGCACATAATGTCACATGAAGGCTCCCTAAAGAATTGCTGCCTAGCTGTGGGATCTAGCTGGACCTTGGTAATGATGCGTGTGTATCTGGACACAGCTGAGATTGGAGCGTATTTGAGTWACTGGCACCCTCTTGTGGTAAATACTTATTTCTATCTATATTTCTTTAGTATTTTGCAGATGGGAAAATCTTGAGATACTTTAAAGTGTAATATAGTGCATAGAAGTGATTCATACAACTGGAGGATTTTATGGTGTAACTTGAAAATTTTAGCTTTGTCTGTACTCAGTGAATAGGACCCCTTTTCTCTGAGACTCAAAACTTGTCTTCATTACTAATAAAACTGCATTTTTTTATTAATGAGATTAACCAGTATGTGTCAGCTCTCCTAAGATAAAATACACAGTGAAGGCAATGTAGTTGAGGCAATCTTAACATCATATGAATTGCATTTCAAAGTAGATTGTTGACCAGGGTAAATTTATTTTGTGATAAAACTTAAATGTCTGTACTTTGGGAGAGCTGACGTATGTTAGATGCACAGAGATCAAACTTTGCTTTCTTTCAGCAGTGAAAACAAGCTCAGAGAGTCTAATTCTGGTGAAACATGGAACTCTGCTAAAAAGCTGTGCCTGTTCTCAGTGAGTGAGTGAATATGAGCAATAGGTGAGCTTGGAGAATGCATGCTCCCAAATTTTAGATCTAGTTTATTTTTTGACTTGCTGTCCTGCTTTAATCAGCCCTTCCTAGTGTGTAAGGAGAGGTGTTCAGCATTGGCCTTGAAACTCAGTCTCTTGATTCTGTGTAGGAAAYAAGAATGGTACTATTTAACTAGTTTTGCTAAGGTACTGTGAGGTTCAGTTAAATCACCACTGTTTTGAAATCTTTGGAATAGTAGTACAGAAAGAATAGGATCCTTTACTAGATATCAGAAACAGGAGGTGTTCAGTGTCAGATTGAGTTTAATCCTTCTATAGAGGAGAAATAAATCACCGAGTTAGAGTGGGGTACCTTTGCATCCAATTTAATAGCAATACTGTGGGCTTTTTCAGAATTTCTTCCCTCAAGTGTCTCAAAGGTCTTTGCAAACATCAATTACTCATCAGGTCCTTATGAGACATGTGGGTTATTATCCTCATTTCATATCCTGAGTATGCAGGGGTACATTAGGAAGAGTGTTACCAGCAGGTCAAGAGAGGTGATCTTCCCCCTCTACTCAGCCCTGATGAGGCTACATCTGGAGTACTGTGCCCAGTTTTTGGCTCCCCAGTACAAGAGACACCTGGAGCTACTGGAGAGAGTCCAGCATAGGGCTACAAAGTTGATTAGAGGACTGGAGCATCTGCCGTATGAGGAACGGCTGCGAGAGCTGGGCCTGTTTAGCCTGSGGAAGAGAAGACTGAGGGGGGATCCTATCARTGTCTACAAATACCTTAAGGGAGGTTGTCAAGAGGATGGGGCCAGATGCTTTTCAGTGGTGCTCAGCGACAGAACAAAAGGCAATGGGCACAAACTGAAACACTGGAAGTTCTGCCTGAATATAAGGAAAAACTTCTTTGCAGTGAGAGTGACAGAGCACTGGAACAGGTTGCCCAAAGAGGTTGTGAAGTCTCCTTCTGTGGAGGTATTCAAAACCTACCTGGATGCAATCCTGTGCAACGTGCTCCAGGTGACTCTGCTTGAGCAGGGGGGTTGGACTAGATGATCTCCAGAGGTCCCTTCCAACCTCAACCGTTCTGTGATTCTGTGATAGACAATGAGATGTCCTATCTTATACCATGTAATGTGACAAATGTTGCAACCAGGAGTTCAGTGGAGGGAGTCCCAGCTTCGTGCTGTGTTTGTTCACTGCAGCACATATTTCAGAATTTGAGTTAAGATTTCTCTCATGACATCTCTGTAGTTTCTCTGGCACTTAACTACTGTCTACCTAGAGCAAGTTCTGCTGATTCTGGGAATTCTGTTTATTTAAATGGGAACTACTGGAACTAATTTCCTCTGTGATCTGAACCTTTTTGTCCTCAGTCCATCACAGAACTGCTACTGATAATAGGAACCAAGTGTGTCTGCCCAAATCCTACTCAGATAATGTGTGGCCTTAACAGAGGAGCATTTCCAATTATGTCCATCAGGTGGCAATATAACCTCATTCTTCTTTTTTTGCTTTACAGCCTGGTTCCTGCCCTGCAACTGAAAATGCAGCACCTCGGGAGCCACTGGTGAGTTTTTTAAGAAGCAGGATRTTGTTTGTTTCAGATAAGTTAGTATACATGAATCACACTCTTTGCTGCATCATTTTACATCCTTCCTCCCCCCCCCTTTTTTTTTGCTTTTCTAAGGAGTTGGTGTTTCGTTCAAAGGGTGTAAGCTGCATCATGTTGTCCTACTGATGACCTCTGAATTTTGACCTGTAGCCATCACCTCCTGCCTTTCCAGGGGTTAGATGTGGGTCACCTAGGCCTCTGAGCTTGTCCGAGCACTGAGGTGTCCTTGAGCAGAGTCTGTCTGTCCTAAATGTGTGCAATATATGCTGTTGATCAGTGCTTATTAGTGAAGAGTCTGAAGAAGGATCTGTGCAGTATAATTTGAACTGAGGTTTTTAAGGCTAATGTCTAAGGAAATAAGCTCTGCTGCTTGGAGACCTCATTTCAAGCTGTCTTGATTTTCAGACACACTCAACATGAGTTAGAAGTGTCTGGCAGCTAGCAGTGCATGTGATCCAATATTTTGACTCTATAACTGTTTTGAAAAGAGCTCTAGGATTTTTGTGTGTGTGTATGAGAATAACTAAGAGAACTCTGTTTTGTTTTATGGAGCTGCACACTGGGACTTGAGCCACTAGACTTCTGAGCTGCATTTTTTTTTACAACCTTCTTTTTCTTTTTTTCTTTCCTCTTCAACCATCTATAACTCAATTAGAACCTGCCAAAATTCTTAGCCCTTCTTGCTGTCCTAAACATGTTATCCTTTCTTTGAGTTCCTTCTCTGGTTTACTGAACACAAGCTGTTTGCAGTGAGAGATCTCAGTGACTGAGGAGACAGGAATCAAGTACTTTCCATAAAGGTGTGATGCTGGTAACATCAAAGCATTTTTGCCTTGTAACTATCTGGAGAACACAGAAGGTGGTTCTTGAAAGAGGGGGATGTGAGTAAGGGCTGTGAACTGGGAAGGGTTAGTAAAACACAAGTAATGAGAGTGCTGTTCAGGAATTCTGTTAAACTCTGCAGTGAAAAGCCCTATAGCCCAGTACCACTCTACCATCCCCTAATTGCATAGACATCTATGTGCTGAGAGTACTGAATGTTGTTACTGACACCATGTCCTTTGTGATCATTTTTTTTGTTTTGTTTTTCCCTCCCTTAGGAAGCTCATAGGAGGCAACAGATCATCACAACCTGTACTGTTGTACAGTTCATTCTCTTTCTCGGGGCAGATTCTAACATTAGCTTTGATTAATATTTTTCTGTATATACAGCTGAATAATTGCTCAGAGGAAACACATAGCAGTTGAGTATCTTTCTATATGAATGTATACACTCATACATACACACGTATGTACACATGTTTATAAAAGCAAAGAACTCCAAAATAAACTTCACTCTCACAATGGTGAGTCTTGCATGTGAGCTAGTTAGAGCCCTTTGAAAGGTGGAGTCTCTCTCTCTCTCTCTCTCTCTCCCTATCTCTCTTTCTCTCTCTCTCTCTCTCTCTCTCTCTCTCTCTCTCTCTCTCTCTCTCTCTTTCTCTCTCTCTCTCTTTCTCTCTCTCTCTCTCTCTCTCTCTCTCTCTCTCTTTTTTAAACACTGAACTCCCACAGTCTCTTTCACATTTACGTAGGAGTCATTATTGCTTCCAGCTGAGTATCTGTAGAAGCCTTATTTAATAAGTGGCTCAGTTCTGTGAGCCAGATGACATGACTTCCACCACAGTACTGTGGCTTCTCTGTACCATGCTCCCTTCTAATGCATGGAGCAGAGTTGGGTCCATAAAGCCTACAAGTCATAGGCACATGGTGCCGTGTCATAAAAATGTTTACGGAAGCACCAGAACAACTATGGCATGAATCCAACAAATGGCTCCATATGGGCAAGCCATACCCTCAGGCATATCATTGCTGATTTCAAATTTGATGCTAAGCAGTTGAAGAAGAATACATGTTTTCCTAGACTTGCAAAATTGGGAGGAGAAATCTAGGAAGAAAAGAGACTCATAAACAAATTCTGCTTGATATCGCCTGCCTTTCTTTGACTTCTTTTTGACAGTATCTTCAAATAGGAGATTGAGAGTGTTCAGTACTTCACAGGCTCGAGACCTCCATTTGGAGCATATTAGTGATGTTATGCACAAGTATGAGAAAACAACAAATTAAAACATCTTATGCTGTGTCAGCAAATGTCATGAGATGATCAAACCAGTTGTATTTTATTTGTGATTTTAATGAACATTGTGGCCTATAAGATGCTAAATGCTTTCCACTCTGTGCTCAGTGGCACTGTCTTCTGCATACTCTTTACGCTTATAGACTGTTGCTATAGGGGAACAGGAATCAAGGAGAAGCAAGGATTTCCAGTTGCTTGCAAGAGGACTTAAGCATTTTGCGGGATCRTGCAACTAGATATGGCCTGACATGTCATATCCTGTTCTGCCCTATGGGACTTAAGAGCACACCGTGCTAAGGTTTATGGCCTTCAAAATGGAGCCCTACAAACTCATGTCACATTCCTAACTGCTACTGCATAGCTGTTCTTTCAGTCTGCTTGTGACCTGTGATGTTTTGAGGTACCCAGCTGGAGTAAGGGACTCTGTGTCCACATTGTTAAACCCTTGAGTTATCCGGTGTCCTTAAAGAAACTGTCCCAATTGAACAATACTCCCAAATGAGAGGTCATTGTGCTATAGTACTGACAGTGGAGAATGAGTTGGAGGGGGATGGGAAAAGCTATAATTTTTGCAGCAGAGAGCGGACACTCATTTCCCTAGCTGTCGGTCTTGGCCCATTAAAATTTGCCTTGTAGCTCCATAGTGGGAAGTGTAACCTTGTGTTAGCAGAGTGTCAGCATCTCGCTCCGTTGCTGTTTACAGCCACGTTTGTCATCGTCAGTGCAGGATCAGCCTCTCCTTGAGTTCAGCTTATTAGTGAACACTGCTGCATCTCTTTCTGCTACCCCAGGTTTTGTACGTGCAGCCACCTCCCATAATCCTCTGAACACATGTGGCATTAGAATAGGTTTGTCTTTTTGCAGTCACTCAAGGCAAAGTCCTGGGACTTGTAAAAAATGTAAGCAAAACCTCTTTCAGTGAGGTTGAAACATTAGAAATTCCCCTTTTTCTTCTCTTGAATCTTTTTTGGTTTTGTTTCTTTGGTCTAATTTCTCTCTTTTGCTTTAGTCTAAATACTTTTTCTTTTCCCATTCTCYTTTACTTTTTTTTTTGGTTAAAAAAAAAAAAACTGCAGTAGTGTCTTGTAGCTTTTTAAACATACTGTGCTGCTTTTTAGATGTTTTCAATACCTTTAGTATGTTTGTTGCTGGACTTTGCTTCTTCTGCAGCCTAAATTACTACATGAAGGTAATGCATATGAATGCCCCTAACATGAGCCTATGTTGGAGAAAAAACCTAAAGCAGCAAAGCTTATAAGTGAGATCTTCCCACGTACGGCTTGCTTTCTTTTTCTGTCACAAAACATACTTATTTTCTTACTAGTGCTTGGTATCTGGAAGAAGTACTAGTTGTAAATATAAAAATACTAGTTGTAAATATAAATCACTTTCTTGGTTTCATACTGAGTTGCAAAGTCCCTAAATCATAGTGTGAGAAGCAGGGTATTTTCTTTTGCAGAATCATTTAACTTTTTTTCTTTCTTTTTTTTTTATGTACTGTTTCTTTCTATTTCTTATTGCAGATAATAACATTTAGCACTGAAACATGCTCATTTCCTTCTCCTCTTTACTGGCAGTYGAGAGGTACAATGTAAAAAGAAGTATTGCTGTCTCTAAGGCAATTCATGTAGAATTTGCTGGTATGTGCTGGAGCCCTTACGGCTTTTAGCCAAACTTTGGTAACCTGATCTTCCATTTTTTTTAAGGCTCATAGTAATGAGACAGCCATTTTGACAGCCATTTCTGTGCAAACATCATAGGGCACGCTACAGATAAATATCATATTTAGGTGATATGAAAGTGTTGTCTCTGTTTTCTAGAAAAGCTAATTGAAATATGCAGATTAACTGTTTACCCAGGTTCCCCTAACATGTTAGTAGCGTAGCTGTGAACAAAACTCTGGAGCTCTGAGAGCTAATCTGTTCACTGGTAATAAGGTCATTTCTATCTCAGATGCTTCGCTGTGCCACTTATCTGTGTTTTGGAAAGCCCTTAGCCCTTCACCCGTAGTACATTTTTTAATGTGCTCATGATATACTTTACTCATCTGCCTCTTCAGGTCATCCTTTTTGTCTTTTTTACACTACTTTTTTGGTGATCAAGGAATAATGATAAAATGGAGAGCAGAAAGGAAATTTCAAATCTCTGTATCTGTAGTGTTTTCCAGGCCCAAAGTCATGTCAGTGTGTTTTGTCTTGCCTGATATTCAACACATTTTGTGTTTGTATCTTTGCTTGATTTCCTGTACCATCAGCTAAGATTTCAAATTGAAACTGTGATGTTGGGGCTTGGTTAAGAGCATATTTAGTTCTGCTACAAATTTTGTTGTTGATTTTCGAGATTTCTTTGAAAGTAAACAAGTAAAATATTGTATGTGTATCTGTACTGTATACAACTTCTGAAACTGAAACTGGTCAGGGTTGTAGTTTCCTCATGTACTTTCTCAGCTGCCTAGATTTGGGTGCTTAGCATTCAATGACAGAGAATAGACAATAGGATGATTAGATATTTTCTGTTGTGTTGCCTCCTCTTTGAACTGTATCTGTTCTGTTAAGCTTCCTCTTTAGCAGACTATGTTTAAAGAGAATTTTAGTTAGGTTTCTGAGGAAGAAGTTTTATAGTTCAGATTTTAAGTTTTACTACTTTTAGCTGTAATTGGTGTAATTAGAAGTTGTGGGAGCCTGACATGAACAATAGTGTTGTCTTTAAGCAAGTGAACAAAACCATGAGTGGGAAATGAGGAAAGGTTACAGAATTGTATCATAAGATTTGAGAGAGTTCATTTGCTCTAATGGTAATGAAGAGGACTCAGGATCTGTGTTTGTAGCCTTTTTGATGAACAAATCATTGGGCCTAGTGAAAATCCATGCCTCTCCTTACACAGTAATAGATACTGTCTTTCTGTCCTATCAGTCTCTGGAGAAAGAGATACAAAGTAATTTTTTTTGAAGTTTCACCTCTGCTTGCAAATGTTCTTTGAAATGAAGGCAAGAAAATATTTTCAGTGAAAAACCCATTCTTTGGTTTCTGGAACACTGTTACAMAATTTAGTGTTCATATGCTTTCTTTTAAAGTTCAAAGATTCTAGTCTATATAATCCTTTGGGGATTTGCAGAAAAGTGTCATTTTTTTCAGAAGGATTTTTGTTTCCAAAGCTGATATAAAAGAGAGGAGTGTTCAGGAGGGACACTCCCCATCACACTTTTGCTTTCCATTTTCCCACACTTCATTGTTGAAAACAAGATTTATACCTATTCACTGTACAAATTTCTGTCTGCCACAATGGGTTTGTTCAGAGTGGTGGCCTGTACTGAATGATTCTCTAAAAGTAAATCTATCCAGAGGGGATTCCCAGACAGCTAGAGTCAGTAGGCAACTAACTTATAGCCCCCAGTGAAACATTAGTCAGGATAATTTACCACTGTCAGCAGGGGAGAGAGAGAGAGAGACTGAGACTATCAGCTTCATGACCTCTTATACAGGCGGTAACCCTAATGGTGTGATAATGCTTCAGTTTGTTTGGGGAGTTCCTGAATATGTTGCTGTGGATTGCCAGTGTTGGACAGTAATTCCATCAGGCCGTAGAAGACAATTGCTGTGCAGGTATCAGTTTTATTGGGCTAGGAACAGGGAGCCGTATGTGTGGGGCTGCTTTACACAATATACTTTCGTTAGCTGCCTGGAGAATGCTTTTATTTAGTAAGTGGTCCTCTGAGTTTGACCTTTTGATAAGTTTGAGGCAGTTGTTTTTTTAATTGGTCCTGTCTTTTATTGCTGAGTGCTCATTGACTTCTTCTGTGGCTCATGCAAAATGTACTTGCCTAATCTGTTGATTCCTTTTACTCTGTTGATTTAGAAAAATATATTATACACATAAAACACAGAGGCACAGATTTTCTTACAGACCATAGTTAAAGGAATCCTGTCATATCAAATTAATCTCCCTGTCTGAGATCAATGGGAAAGTTTTCTTTGAATTACTTCAAATCTCAATTTTATAAGAGGTTGGAATATAACAGTTTGGGTTATAACTTCTACTGTAGTTTTATATGCTAATGTATGAAARCTAAAGATTTGTAGTAGTTACAGGCCAGAGCAGGTTAGAACCCTATCAGGCTGTACAAAATATAATAATGGCTTTGCCTGACCCTAAGAGCTTACAAATTAAATGACAGTTTAGAGCAGGTGGGTGAGACAGCATAACACAGAGTAAGTGCAGTTGTCTTCTGTTCTCTACGGTGTGGTGAGTTAGCAGCTTGTAGTCTTCTCTATCCATTTGTGCAGAAGGAAGTTCTGAAAGCAACTCTTACTTGCTTTTCAGACAAAGCAATGTTACTGATCGTAGGACTTTTAAGATGATTTTAAAATAGTTGTAATACTCAAAAGTTGTTTTTTACGAAACATACAAGGAAGTTAATATACTAAGAGGATGGATTTTTTTTTTAATTTCACATATGCTAGGACTTCCAGAGATCCCAAATCTCTCACTGAAGGCACAATGGGACCTGCAGTGCTCAATAAATTGGAAGAAAAGCCACTATTCATCCAGATAGAAAATATTTAACATTGTTTGATATTTTTCCCTTTGAGCAAACTAATTTCATTTTTCTCTTTATGTTCATGTGATATTTGGGAAGTATAAACATGCTACACCTATAAACAATTTTTTTACGGATCATATTCTGCTTTGCTGTCAGCTAGTTGTTCAGTGTCACTTGGGAGCCCAGCTCTCTGCCTGTTCAGAAAGATTGCAAGCGCTTCGTTATGTGCATCCCAACTATCAGAAGGGTCATTGATTAATTTTGAACAGGTGATGGCACACAGCAAGGAGGCACCTACACCGTCTGCACTTTGGTAATGATGGGTTATGGGATGAAGGTGAGATAATAGTATCACTTTTAAGTATATGTGTGTGGAAAATATGCTATGTGCAGAACAACTTGTAGAGGGCAGCAATTGCTCACAATTCTTTCTGCTTAGAAGAGAGGAGATTTAAGAATTTCACAGCTGTCTGTCTTTTTACCTTCTGGAAGTAACTTTATACAGGAGATTTGTTCTTCAGAGTGCCTTTTGACACTGTGTTATTAAATTGCTAACCTGGGAAGTGTTCCTAGCAATTCTTAGTTCTTATCTTACCTCTAGCACCACGAAGCGGTTGGACTGTCTTTTTGCCCTTATCTAGCTGCTGCTGGTGTCAATGTTACTAAAATCAAAGAAAGTTATTCTCATGACAGCTAGTGACTCTCCTAAGATTATAACTGCATGCATGTGATAACCTTCTTCATGTTTTGCCTTCTTCTTACTTTTACTTGAGAGATCATGCTATAATAAAAAATTACAGTCTCTACAGCATGTTTGTTGTTCCTCACAGTACGTAGTACTACGTACCTTGACAGAGTACGTAGGGTCGTCTTCATGTTGAAAGAGTGGTAGCTGAGGCAGAAAAAGACAGAATTACTTTTTCAAGAACTTTAAAGAACTTTCCCCAGATTTGATGTACTTGAATGCATCCCTCAGATACTTTTGATGCCAACATCTTCAGAAATAAGGTTCGCAAAACTAGAAAGCTGGTAAAACTCTTAGTCTGGGAGTTCCTGAATAACTCGGGGAAGAGAGACTTTCTCTGCTGCTTACATTTCTCACATTTCTCTGTATGCCACTTCAATTGCAAGTTCTCTCAAACCATCTTAATAATTTTTTTGAGTGTACATAGCTCTTCTCCTAGCTACAATTGTACAGACCATGTCCCTTTCTCAGTTGTGATCTTGTGACACAYCATGGCTACTTTGACAATTGCCTTTCTGGAAAAGTAACAATGCAAATACACTTAGCTATTTAATAAAATGATTTTACAGCTGGAGACAAGCACAAGGTACAGCTCACAATAAACTTAACCATCTTACATTATCTGTTACACCTTTTAGTCAGAGCAGGATTGTCCTCTGCTGTCAACTTCCCAGTATTTTGTCAAGTCTTGTTCTGAAKGGCCTGAATGATAATATTCCTTGAGATACATTTCTGCAACTAAGTGCATATTGCAGGAATGGAGTTTCCCTGCTATGAAATAAGAATTTCCWGTGTCTTCATTCCAGCTTGCTGCTCCTGTTTGTTTTCTGTGCCACCCTAAGTGATTCCTTTCCTCCTTAAGCATCTGCACCCTTCAGATGTTTGCAGACAGTTATCACATCATTTCTCCTTTCCCCCACCCCCATCCTGGTCTCTTAGCCAAGCTCTACATACTTAGCTCATTTAATCTTTCCTCGTAAGTCAAGGCTGTAATTGACAGTTCTGACACGAAGAGTTGCATTGGTTACACACGCTGCCAACAGGATATAAATACTTTCTGTGTGGTGATTGAGAATTACAATCAAGACTGAAATGAGCCTCCCTGCTCGACACCCCCTCTTCCTTGCCCCATATTTTTGACAACTCCTTTCTTGACATTAAGTTGCCTCAGTTCCATGAAGAGGGACTTAGYTCTCACTTTAACGGTCAGCTATCCAAGCACCCAATCTGTTTCAAAAAGTTGTATCAGGTCACTTGGAAAATTCAATATTAAAGCCATGTGGGATTCCAGTCTGCTTCTAAATTCTTGTGGAGGTGTTCTTCTTTTTACAGAGGTAGTGCTCTTCTCTCACCAGACATACATAGGCCTCAAGCTGCTGCCAGTCATTTTTTTCCGGGAAGGCAGAGCTGGGCTCCATGCAATATGCTGAAGTGAGCCAAGAACAGCTTTTACTGTGTACATGCAAAAGGAAAGAGACATTGTATCCAATACCCCTGGTGCACATGTTCTTTGTGCACTGCTGTCAGGAGGCTCACAGCACTGATGCTGGCAGGGTCCTGTTGTGCAGATTCTCTTGGCACTGACGTTCTTAGCTGTTGCTGCCATGAGGAAGCTCAGAATGCTATTGATCTGACTGGCACAGCTGTGAAGTTCGTGACTCTTATACGTGTAGGATCTTAGAAGAGGCATTTAGCCCTACCCAGGAAAGTATTGCCTTGGAAGAAGGCATAACTCTGACCTGCATGCCCATGTGTTGGTACACACAGCTTGGTTTCCAGTTAAGCAAATCTAGAAGTTGATCTAGGTTACTTGTTTCCTTGCGCTGACTTCCCTTTGAGAAGATGGATGCAGCTGACAAAAAATTAGGGAACTGAGAAAAGAACTATCTGACTTCTAACGTTGTATTCTCTGAATCTTCATATATTACAGTTTCCTCAACAGAGCTAGTTCGCAAAGATTACATGTATTATTGCAAAGCATGCAACATAAAGGGGGCATTTATGAAGAGGAATATCAGAGGAAACATTATAGCAGGGACCTTTATAGCCTTTCCATTATTRTGGTTTAAATTTTGACGTGGTTTTATTTGCAGTGACACTGGGACCAGTAAAGAAGTGTTTTTTCTCTTCCCCCTCCCCTCCCATTTCTCCCATCTTCTTTTCATTCTTTTCTTCCACATCCTGTTCTGAAGCTGTGGTGCAGAGATACGAATCATTAAACATGCAAGTAGTCAGAGAGCCAGGTTTCAGTTTATGTGGAATCAACCCCTTTTGACTCAGAAGTTGGAAACCAGATGACTCACTGTGATGCATGTTTGTTGTTTTTAATAACTGTCATTTTGCAAAATATGGTCAAAGCTTCAAACCCTGACTTGTGGAGTGGAGTGGTGTGTATTTATTTTTAATTTGGGAGGCAATAAGCTGGAATGTGTTTTTAGCTGCAGTCTTCCCTTCAAGTTTGAGTAAAAAAAAAAAAGAAAGCATTGGCAGTGAGAAAGATTTTAGATTTTTCCTGTTACCTGAAAAAAGTCATTTTCTTGGTCAATTACTTGAAAAGACTCAGGTGCCAAACATCTGCTAGGATTTTAAGCCCCCTGTTTGTGTTTATGTTTTCTAATATATACCCAAAGGGACAAGTTTCTCAAAAAGAAAGCAGACAGATGTTTTTCATTTGTGAAATTTAAAAAAATACATGCCATTCTTGCTTTATCATTCCAATTTGTAGCAGAATTGTCATCTGTCTCCTTTTTTTTGTAGGAAATAAGCAAACATAGTGCTTTAGTGGCAGAATTCCCTATCAATAGGAGTCTTACCATTCTTAGCTATATGGAAAATGTGCAAATATGTAGACATATTATTTTCTGCTTGTACTATGTACTGCTTGTACAACAGTTTGTAAATTATAAGCTGAATATTAAGTGCTTTGTGCTTTTTGTTGTTTTACTTTCTAACTCTCCCCTAAATGTGATGTTTTAGTTTGTCAAAGTTCTCCAAGTCTGTTTTTGAGATTAGTTAACTAGCAGTGTAAATCTACAGCTACTCTGTTACAGAAGAATAGAGTTATACCAGTATAGAAACTACGTACACGAGAACAGAATTTGACCCTAGAAATAAAAACTGTATAGTGATCGTGCGACTGAATTAGTTGTGACTATGGATTTTTGTCCTGTTCAGTTTTCAGATTTGGATGCTTTGTAACCATTTTTTGTCATGAATTATACTGTGATCTTTCGCAAGTGCTGTTGCAAAATGAAATACTGTGCTATAGTTCAAGGAGGATAGATTCCAAGCCCGCCACTGCCTATTGCTTCTTTCTAGAGAGTAAAAAAGCAATGGCTAACTTAAAAGAGACTTAAAAGAGACTAAAGGCTAACTTAAAAGCCTTGTTGCTGTTACTCCGAGGAAATTTGGATAYGTATGCTGGCTACTTCTGGGAAGCTGTGGTCTGATTTGTTATTCTGTTCAGGAAGGAGGGAGGTTTTGGTTTTTATTTTTTAAAGTGGATGTAGTGATTGTGGAAGATAGTGAAAAGATAGCTYTGGAGAATTAAATCATCTACACACAAAATTTAAACTGCAAGGTGTGTTTGTAGGAATCTCCACCAAAATGATATGGAAAGGACACCCTCCACCCCACCCCCAAAGATGAGAGGAAAATTCAGTCTCTAGCCCATTTGATGCTTGACTTTCCTCTGAAGCTGCCAAGAAGGATGCCAATTTTTCCATTTAGCTGACTATTGTATAGACCTTAAAAGGGAAGGTTTTAATGCAGTTGGCTGCTATATAGACTGTTAAAGGGAAGTTATTTATTTTAGCTGGCTGCTGTATGGATTATTACAAGGGCATTCTTTCAGCTGCAGCAGCTATATTGACTAGTAAATGTGCAGGGCTGTATTGCTAGTGGCTGTCATATTGACTGTTACAGAAAAGATCTGTATTTAAGCCATAGCACTGCACTGGGATCTCCCAGGCAGGATATTAATGCTAATTCATCTGCTCACCCCCTGCTGTGAGTGTTATTTGTTTAAATCTGTAGAATCCCACAGCGCGTTTATATCCTCACTAGAGTGAGCTTCGCTCCCTGTAATTATTTAACATTATATGCTGATATAAATTGTAACAGTTAAAGAATGGTAATGAGTAGCAAAAAAAACACAAACTTAACCTTAGAAATGGCAGAGTCAGCTCTTATAACAACAGCCAGCAACTTTCACTGTTCTCTGCCTTTTCCCAAGTCCATATGCACAATATTGCGCATACATTATGTGTGTGCTTGTGTGTTCATGCTCACACTGGCAACTGTGCCAGGCAAGGCTGTAATTATGCAGAATGTACTGTGAAACTTATGCACACACTCATAATTACATACAGTGCCTACGTACAGCAAGTTTTATCTCTGCAGTTCAGCTTCTTGATGAGTTGTTCTGATAGGTGATTTGAGTTGGGGCTACCATATTGACAGAAGAAATGAAACCCTTGGATTCTTCTTGCAGGAAATTCATGTCCAAAGGTTAAGCTAAAAGGCCTTTGGGTGTCAGTGTTGCTCTTTGTAGGCTCAGCTGGCAAAGCATTTGTCTGGTAATAAAACCTGGACTTTGAAAGTAGTATTTCTGGCTATAAACATCTAAGACATGTACACATAATTTATATATAAAATGCATGTCCGTGCAACACCATTTATGTGTGGGTGGAGTGAGTGGAAGTAGCTCTATTGTGTGTTAGCTGAATTCTTCACAGTTTCTGTTGTCTATTACAGCATTTGTGTCCCAAACAGGCGTACAAGATGGGCCACTACTGCTGAACAGCTGTGGTTCTACAGTGGAGGTGACCTGATTCCTGTGTATCATTTGCTTGTGAATATTGTGGGCAATTCTTTTCTATTCAGGAAAATGTTTTTATGGTGTTCACAAAGTGGTTGTAGATGCAACAAAAATTATCTTTGGTTTAGATTTTTGAAGAGCTTTGGAGCTATCTGACTTAAAAGGTACTCTAGAAATGTGATTTTTTTTAACTGTTTATCAGAGCTCATTGAAAACAGATTTGCATTAAAACAGTGCATAAATAACAGAAGAAAACTTTCAGTGACTTAAAATGGAGATGATAGAGAAAAGTAATGTAAATAGCAAAGAAAACATATTTTAAAAAGACTTCTTTGTATTATTCTGTTCCTTATTCTGATTTCAGGTAGGGAGTAAAGCTGGCATAAGAGGAGCTGAGCTTGTACTTGATTTGCAGAGTAGCGTGATGGTCGGTTGGGCTGCGTTGGCAGCATGGACCTGTGCCAGACTTCACCACAATTCATACTGTGTCAGTTTAATAAATGCACTACTTAAATTATGAAATTACAAAAGAAAAAAGAGAATGCACTTATTCAGACTCTTAATACATTAAAAATAAGGCATTAAAACACTGCCTTTTTTTTTCCTTCCAGAATCAATAATGAACAGGAAGGGTTGTAGACATTAACAGTCATGGACATTCAAACTCTTATACATAAATTATCTTAGAAAAATGCACATAAGACTTGAATAATGTAAATACATTAATGCATTTAATAATTTAAACATTAAAGCGCATTCAGGAATTCGTGGTAGAGGCTGTTCTGAGATAAGGAACAGTCCTGGAAGTTGTGTGTCCCAAGATCGATTGCTGGTTTCTCCTTGAGAAAACTCTCTGGGGAAGTCAAGCTGTGCAGCTAGAGTGACTGCCTGTCCTGAGGAATCTCAGGATGTTAGCCAGCTCTTTTGCTTTTCACCTGCCTTTTCTTCTTTCCACAGACGTGAATACATACATGCAGAATATCCCACAGATCAGAAGAGGCCAGTGTGCATTTTGCCCTGTCTCTTTTGAATATGTGCTGCCATTTGTTTACAAAATAGGTGAAACAGCTTCCAATAATGAGTGTCTTGGCTAAAAGTAAAATATCAACAAATGCTAAAGAAACTGCGTGCAGGTGGCTGCAAGGAAGTTGTACAATATCTGGATTCTGATCTACTAATTCTGGGAAACAGGAACATGGAGGCTTGAGTACAGACGATGAAATGGGGATCCTGCTCCTCTTGGGCTCTTCATGGACTAGTAGTTCAAACTCCATTCTCAGGTGTTGGTATAACAGTGGCAGTTGGGGAGAGGGAAGCTGTTGGAAACAGTGCTCTCACTTGTATGCTCTCCTCTTCTTGAAACCCTGAAAATCATAAGACTGGCTGCAGTGTAGTGACTAAGTAAGGGCTTTATTATGTTCTTGCTTCTGTRCTCCTCTTTGGATGGAAGGACCTTCAGTACCATAGCAGTATCTAACTGGTACATAAAGGTCCCCATCATGCCAGGCATTTTCCTCAGGACTTTTAGCTGTATCCCCTTTTGCTGATGTTTCCTTTTGGGTCATAGCCTTGCTTTGCCTCTTCTGCAAGGAAGCACACCTGTGCTTTAGAGGTCATTTCCACCCTACAGTCCCACTCACAAAGTGGCATGAGGTATCCTGCTTAGGCCTGGATACTGAAATGATGGAACTAATGAGAAGGAGCTTAGCCTGATCTCAAAACGAGAAGAGTTGGATTGGTTAATTAAAGGAGCCTGGCACAGGGCATCTAGTAATTATAGGTGCAAGAAGTCTGAATTTGAAAAGGACTGTGCAGCTGGAGAAGGATAGGGAGACACCCAGAACTCTGCAGGCTATGGGCAAGAATGCAGCAAAACCAGATCTGGAAATCAGAATCTGGCAGAATTCCTTGGTGAATTCTTATTTATTCATTTTTTTTTAATGAGGAGCTGAATCTCTCCTTATGCATTTATGTTTTTGCATGCACATGTGTATGTACAATTCTAGTTCCACCCTATGGCTGGGAGGGTGGTTTTATTAAAGACCAGAAGATTGAGAGGCAGATGTTCTAAAAGACATGGGCCTTGCCCTGTAGTGATTTGGAGTAATTAATGTTGATGGTTGCATTGGTTCTATTATCGATGATGCTACTGGGTCTTTATCACCAGTGGCATCTCAATACCCATGAGTCTGTATCACTATAGGGCAGAACTTTTGAMGGGAAAGAGGCTGAGGCCACCCGGACCTGCTGGGAAATTGCTTCTAAACTCTTATGTAGGAGTAGGGTGGGGAATAATGCTATGTCATCACCTTTTCCTCTTTATAGTTAAGTTCCTTAAAGCAGTGTTTCTCAAGCTTAGGTTATGACCCCCGACAGTAGGCAGAAGGCTTCAAAGGAAATCACAAAGTCACTAGCCAGTAAACAGCTTTCTACTTTTAACAGGCTGTCAGGAGTTCTGGTTCTCCTAGTTTGAAGACTTAGCATTTATTTCACTAACTCATTTTCCAGAAGAAACTTGCTGCCCTCTCAGCTGCAGAATGTGGGATGAGCCACCAGAACAGATGAATGCAAAAGGAAGTCAAGCTTGCATAAAGTTTTAGAAGTGTTGTTTTAGCAAATTTTATTTTCCAGGGACAAGCTCTGCAAGTGTTCCCTGAAATGAGTCTATTAACTTTAGGTAAAGAAAGATACAGAGAGTCATTTTGTTCCCAGTGGATTTCTCAGCAAAACCCATTTGGGGAATGTAGGACTGTCTGTGCAAAAAAATAGCATTTGTTCAGTGCTTAGGACTAAACAATGAGGTTAGGAGACTACAGTTCTTCTTTAACCTTACAGCTGACTAGCTCTATACTGGTAGGTGAATCACACTGGAAAATTGAATTCTTGTTCTAAGGGATCCTACCTCAAAAGATGAAAAGCACTGTTTTTGTCAAACTATAAAAGAAGATAGTCCAGGCAATAGAGAAAAAAACTGCTTTGAGGGTTTGACTTGTGTACTGACCATGTGTAGGTGCTCCTGGGCTGTTTTAAGTATAAAATAAAACACGTTAACTTGAGACACCTTTTTAATACCCTGCAGTGGGCTAAAGGGAATGCTCACAGTCATTTACACTGGCTCAGTTAATGTGTGGTACCTTTATATTTCTCATCACCTATACAAAGCCAAAGCTAAATACCCTCAATTTTCCGTCTCAAGCAGGCAGCACCCCTGCCTAAATGGAATAAATTTTGAGCCTCCCACACCTCAAAGCGAGAAGCATCGCTGGTGGTAGGGAAGAGGTGTGTCTGCTGCACGTGGGAAGCTCCTGCAGGGGATTTTTACATAATCCAGGGACCGCTGAAGATGAACTTGAGTGATGGGATGCTCTGGACGTGGCCTGCAGGGAAAAGGAAGGAGTGGGTGAGGATCTCTGTAGGCTCTCATAGCTTAACGGCCACATTTACTTGAATTTAAGAGGCATAAGCTCTTATAGTAAATTTTACTGCTATATCAGAGCCTGCTTTCTGTTTTTCAAGCTTTGTCTCCATGGGGGGGTATTCCATGTTTTATTCCATTTCACAGCCTGAACTTTTACCCCTACTTAAGAGGATTACATGTGGCAGAGATGTAAGAAGAAAGGGAATCTTGCCGCTACCCCACTCCTTTATTTCTATAACTCCACATATATCTGACTATGCTCTCAGAGGGRCCAAACTTTATGCCTTCCAAAACCTTGCTCTGAAATGCTGATTCAAGCCGGTAGCAACTTTAGGACTCCTTGCAGAATAAATGCCTCTTGCTTTCTTCCCTGGCAGTGGTGTTTCCTCCCTGATTTATTGTGCTCAGGTCTGCTAACATCTCTTGACTAAACTGGACATCGTGTAATGGTGTGAAGGTCATTTTATATATGCCTTATCCATTTCTGGAGACATGGTGGGAAGATAGGTCATGTAAAGCAGCATATCCTACTGGGAGAGGGAAGAAGAAAAAGATAGCCTGGCTCTCCTTTTCATAGTCTCTTGTGGTGGGATGAAGGTTTTGACAGCCTAATTCAGCATTTAGAAAAAGATGGAGCCAAGCAGAAAGATTTTCCCCCCACACTCATTCCTTACAGCCCAGCTGTGACAAACTGACAGATAATTAACAAATCAAGACCTCCTATTAGCCTTGTCCCCAATGCATTGAAGCAGCTCCTWTGTTGCATGTGTCCTTTAGCAAATGCCTGTACTTTATGGCTACAGAGTAAGACAGTTGGATCAGTTTAGAAAGGCAGAGAGTTCTCTAAGATGTCAATGCATAAATATTTTCAGGAACAGAAGAAGTTGCCTCTRAAAGTAAGTCAGTAAAGGAGAGTAAGTGGGAGAACTGTGCCATGACTGAATGGAAAGCACTGCAATGGTGTAGTATGTTGGCATGGATTATCTTCTAGGAATATAGGATGGAAAGGGATGTATGGAGTTATTGAGTCCCTCTTGTTTTTACAGAAAATGTTGTAAGTTGAATCAGAAATTTTTAGAAAAATTCTTTGTATAGGACTAACTAAGACTGCAAAATTGTGCCAGGAAGCATTGTTTGTGATAGAAACAGGTCTAATATTAAGACTTTAATATTATTCTGAAGGTAATGTGTTGGTGCCCTTTCCTTTCTTCCTCAAGTTATTGAAATTGCATGGATAAACCCCAAGTAAGCCTTATTTTCTTTCTTTTTCTTGACTCATTTGGAGAAGAATAAGGAAGAATGTCAATATCCTTCCAGTTCAAGATGTTAAATACACAGAAGCCATTGGTTCCAGAGCTTAACGTGTGTTAAAGGAGAGAGAGCAACCTAATTGCATCAAAGCCACTCTTAAGTTCATGTATGAGAAGCCCATCAAGCTGAAAGCATTCAGACAGCATCTACTGTTATCAAATCACTCGTGAGTCGAGCTAATTAAAATAGAGCTTCATTTTTCCGAACCATTGTTTGGCAGGAATTCGAAACAGGTCTAACCCAATTTCTGTGTGTTTATGAGCCTTTATTATATCAAAGGTACTTTTCTGTAAATGTACAGGGCAGTGTTAAATGAATTGATCCACACTGTATCACTGTAGATGCACTATGGACTTCCTAATGATTTCTCTTCTAGTTTTTTCTAGGTATACCCTAGAAAGCTTGCTTTGTCCCTTATCATGTCATCTTCTTTTTCTCTTTTCCTTTCTGTCTCACTCTCAAGAAAGTAAACGTCCTTGTATTTCTTTCTTTCATATCCTACTTCTTCACTCTATTGGGATTTTTTGTATTATTAAAACATTTACGCATTTGCTGCCACATGCAAATCCAGAATAATAAAACAGGACTCTTTATACTCCAAACAGGAGCAGGAGGTCTCCCAGCACTAAGATTACCCAGTGACTCATTCCTGTTGATCACAAGGGAAGGAGAAGAATGGAGTCTAAATGTTGCTTTGTTGAATGTTTGGTATAGTTTGTTTATTTATTTTTTATTTTAAACATTTTACATTTCATTGTGCAAATTCCAGGTATCACATTCCTCTTTATAATTTGCATACATACACAAAAGTTAAAGAGACATAGAAATTGCTCCCAGAAGGCAGGCTGTACTCTTAGGCAACTAAAAGCTAATTCATGAATATTCTCTGCAGAAAGAGAATACTACACATAGGACCAGTCATCRGTTCAGTATGTGTGAGCGTGAGTAGCAGCCCAGTGAAATGGTAAAGTCAGGAAATAACTGTCTTTCCAATTTCAGATATTTAAAATCCAAATTGTTCATATAATATTCTTAAATCTTGAATTTGTATCTGAGTAGTCAATTCAAATTAAAAAAAAAAGAAGCTAACATTTAGCATTAGGAAAAATCCCTGATAGTGATCTATAAAAACATGAAGTCCTCTCCCTAGAAAAGCAGAAGAGCTTTGGGCTTTTAAAAATAGACTGGAAAAATACAAAAAATAAATAGGAAGGAGCAATCATGCAATAGCTAATACAAGAGAAAAGGGGCATTTTGTTTTTTTCTGGACTTTTTGTGCAGTTTGAGAAAGCTTGCTCCTTTAACTGTATTCACATTGTAATGGAATTTCAGGGCATTATATTTTGCATTTCAAGCAGTCAATTCTGAATATGTGTATTCAACTCTTTTGTGTAAAGCTTAAGAGCAGCATTCATAAATTGAACACCAGAAGCACGTGTAACATTTTGCTACCAGCAAAACCTGGTAACATGTTCTGTTAGATGTTCACAGACTTACGAATTATTGTCTCATGCTGTGTTGTTTTAGAGAGATGAAGAAAATTGTTACTCAGAAGTTGGGTCTTCTGTTCCTTGGCAGTGACTCTCTCCTGATTCCACTTTTAAAAGATTAAAGTGAACTTAATGCTGACAAAAAGCAGCAGAGTCACAGTATCCAGAAAGATAAAGCCTCAGAGAGAGAATGGACATTGTACTGCATGCTTTTTCTTTAAGCCTTGGAAAGGAGACCTAACTTAAGGGCACTACTGCTAAGGACTTGATTAATCTCACTGTTTGTTAAGTCTCTGCCTTCTTTTCCTGCAACTACAAAGGTGTGCAGAGGATTACTGCTCTTCCAGCAACTGTATCATCAACCTAGTCAGTTTTCCAGTTGAGGGCCATGATATGATGGCTTTGAGAGAAGAATTTCTGATAGAAGCTAAGCAATAGAGGTACTCTTAAATAGCTAAGTAATTCAAACTTAATTTATGTTCATGTCGTGGTGAGTGCAGACTGAAATGTGGAAAATCTAAGAAWGTCTTCATGGGCTTCTCAGCATTTTCTGCATATGCAATTGTTGCTGATGTTGCTACTGCAGGAGGAAGCTTGCCATTCTACCAACAAACACTCTTTCCTTTTTTGTTTTACAACAACAACAAAGTCAAGCATTTGGTTTCAGGATCCAAAAGCCCAGGAAATGCATCTGTACAGCTCCTCGTCAATTTGGGACCTAATGAAATATAGAAAATACTCAATAAAAGCGTCTTTATTACTTTAAATGTTTAAATGTGGAGTTTTTAGCCATCAGGTTAATGTTTTTGTATCATTTTTGATTTGATTGTGAGCACTTTTCCAGGTATCTCTGCCACTTGAGCACTAATTGGATTTCTGCAGATAAACGGTGCTAGCTGCAGCCCTTACCTCACTGCGTTTTTGCTTCATCATTATTTTATTTGTTTTTACAGTAAAGGTTAATAAATCTCAGTATGTTTAAAGTATGAAATGAGGCAGGCAGGCTAAGAACTACAACATGGAGGGATGAAGTTTTATACACTGCTCTCTCAAATCTGAGAGGTCGAAAGAGAAACAGTGTGCCTTTTGTGGTATTTATAATGAACTGTTGGGTATGTTAGTCAGCCAAGTAGCGATCCATAATCCTTAAGATAAAAAGCGTTGATCTCTCCACTAGTTCTCAGACAGAGCTGTAAGGCATTTGAATTGGGTTACCATTGATTTAAGTTGGGAAGAACACTGAGTGGCATGGGTCTGCTTAAAAAGAGATATATGGAATTTATTTAATTTTATTTATTTTTTTAAAGAAAACTTGAAGTCTTTCAGTGCAAGTCCACCTGAGTTCTCTCTGGATTATGAAGAAAGTCAGTATAGAACTTGCTAATATTTTAGAGAAGAGCTAAGTGAATGGCAGATTTTAGTGAAGATTTGGACTACAAATAAATTCTGGTAAGAATTTATCAAAGTCCCAGGCATGTGCTGTCTCACCTATTTGTTCAGGAAAGCCTGTACTACTTACTGTTCTCATGATGTCCTGGGAAGCTGAGCTTGACTTCTTGTCACTGGAAAGCTGCTACCGTGTGACATGKCAGAGTTTCCAGCCATAGAGGCAGTGTGCAGGCTAGCAGGATTGAAACTGGTGCACTTCAAACACTCCTTCCCAATTTTGGACTTTGTAGGATTAATAAAAATTGATTGAACAGCCTGTACTTAGGCCAAAGTGGCTGTAAAGACTGAATCACCTTTGTTCTGTTACAAAGACAGAAAAATATCTTGTAGCTCCTATGGATCAGATACATAGTCTTGAGCTAGTATGTGCAGCATGATAGACTCAAGCTTTCAGTTGTGCTAGTTCTCTGTGGCAACAATGGACGTTGTGCTAATGCTTTGCTCTAGTACGGACCCAGATTTCAGAGAGGTTGCTGATGGTCTCTGCAGCATTTTTCAAGGTAAAGCCTGCTTTATTTTTCCTGCAGTGAGTAATTGTTTATTAATTTTTCAGCAGGTAAAGAGCATAATTGTAATAGTCTCTGACATGTGCTGACTGCTCCAAGGTTTAAGGAAAACGAGTGCTGTTTTGAACCTCTGATTTTACAGATTTTCCTAGTTTGGAATCAAATTTCTGTGTAGAAGCTAGGCAGGAGCAGCCTGGCTTGAATTTAATTCTCTGCAGAGATAAACCTTTTGAACATTTTGATTTAGTTTACGATGGTGGAATCTTGCTAAAAAGTTTCAGGAGAGAGGAACTGGTGATCAAGGCACATGAATTCTAGGTGCGTTCAGGAATGCTATATTGGTTGAGCAGCATCCTGAATTTATCCTTACACCTATATACTTTTTTTTTTTTTTTTTTTTTTAATAGTGCATGTAACACGTGTAAAAAATGCCAAATTGACCCCACTGGGAAAATGAAGACTCCTCTTTCTTTGCAGAGTATTTATGGCATGGAAAGCCACAGTGCAAATATTCCGCACGTTTGTCCTTATATTGTGTTTCACTCCTATTCTGGAGTTGAATACCAGAATATTGAGGGAAAGGGTTGCATGATTGCTTTTGAAGCTGTTCATGCAGGTTCCTACATATGAAGGACAAATTTTGTGATGTGGACTTCTTTCTTTTCGGAACTGGACAAAGACAAGGGACACAGCTGCTTTTGAATCTATAAATTTATTCCACTAGCAATCCCCATAGACAAGGCAGCTCTGGCCAATCAGATTTCTTGCCCCTTACTTGTTTTTTCCCTTAATGGGGCAATTAACAGCAGGAACAAAGTGCATGGTCTGCTCAGTCTTTATTATTATTTGTGTTGCAATAATTGTCTAGGAGGCCRGTTGTAGGCCAGCACCAGGCACTGTACAAGTACAGAGTAAAAGGATGATTCTTGTCCCAAAGAGCTTTAAGTAAAATATTAAATTTACATAAAGGTCCTCCAGTGTTCTAAGCCTTTCCTCTTTTGCTATTACTTCCCAACTGCTGTGGTTTGCATGATTTATTGTGCACCTGTCACCATTTCCAGCTTCTTTAATGTTTCCAGCATGAAACCTTTTGTTTGCTAGAGTCTGGTGATCTGAGTAGTTTTCTCATCTATGTTCTTGTTCATTCTCACATTTAAATACTCCTTATAGTAATACCAGACCAGCCCCCGACTTAAACCCTAATTGTGTGGGATTTTTGTCATGGCAAAGAAAACACTTGGTTTCTAAGCTACGTTTCCCATGGTTTAAGAGTTTTATCAAGCGGGGTTCTTGCAATAGCAAGTTCAAAAAATAGTGGCTTACTGATTTTTCTTGTTCATTTGAGTCATTTCTATCTAAAACATCTTTACTCGTAACTCCCCAGATGAGATCTACTTTTGAATCTTTTGAATTAAATCTAAAGCATTGTATTAGTAGAATTTGCCAGTCTCTTGTCTGTGGAATTAGAAGGATCTAAGTAAGTGTGAACAATGATCCCATTTTGTTACATCTCTTTGATTTAGCCTTTTGGAGTCTAACATTCAATAACCATGTTAAGTACTCAAGCACTACTGTTAGATGTGACACAGACTTCCTATGCTTAAGTCATCTTCTGGCTCCCTAGCATGTGAAAGAAGCTCCAGCAGTCCTTATCTCTCCTGTAGTTAAAAATGTGACAGGTTACTACTACAATATTTTTTATTGTCTGCACATGTGAAGCTAATAGAGTAAAAGAGATTTCTTTCAAAAGCTGTGGTAACTGAACTCTTTGTGAGTGGCAATGTGGGGAGAGGAGTGGAAAAGGTGAGAGTTGGGAGATGCTACCATCTACTCCCCTGAAGACTGTTGTCATGCATTTTTGGTTTTTTTTGCTTGTAGAGCCACAGAATGATCTCACAGTTCTTCTGCTGTAGTGAGCATCTCGGACACTGAGTCATTACATTCCTTTGGAGTGATTCAGCTCAACAACTTGACACTTGCATTAATTTTACAGCACAAAGCCTCAGTGATGCCTAAGCTTCCTTGTGTAAGAAGGGAGAAACAAGATGTGTAATTTGGGTACTGTCATGAAGAGTTACAAAGTTGGATTCTCTGTAATCAAAGTTTTAACCTTTCACCTTGTCCCTGGCATCTTTCTCAGGTCCTGTTGAATCAGTTTGTTAACCTGACAATGACACACTGGCTTCATCCACACTTGGAAGCTAGATGCCTTACCTGCTTGCATGAAAGACTCATCTGATAGTCTGTATATTATCCACAATGGTCCAGTACATTCAGTACTGAGGTTATTGGTTTTTTGTGTTAACAGAACTTCAGTTTGCTGACAGTTGGATTGCAAGCATTATCTCCACTCCTCCTCCTCCTATCTTTGTTCATCTTGCTCTGATACCTTCTTTGGTGGTATTGGTGATTAGAGGAACCTTGCAGCTTAAATTCAGACAAAAGTACAAAAAAGGAGTTTTTTATTTTTCATCTAGAAATTAGATCGTATCTTTCCATTCCTTTTCAATAATAAGTTAAAATATTTGAACTCTGGAAAAATATGCCACTCGGTGGTTAAAATTTATTAAGGCTGCATTTTCAGTTAAGACAGATTTAATTTATTGATCTGCTAATATTTCTTATAAGATATTTTTAAAGCATTTGTTGATTGGCTGTAACAATTTGTGTCAGGTTAAACTTGATGTTACAAAGTCTCATTTAGAGGTGTATTCTCTTCTGAAATTAAAAAAAAAAAGTACATGAATAGCATACATACACTGTATGTAAGGAAATAGTTATTTTTTTTTAGTATATAGAGAGTTTTTTCATTCTTTTTAGTTTTTTACTTGTAAGTATTGGTTGAATTAGTATTATTTCTATAAAAAAGAAAATTTTATAAGAAGGCCACTGTGTTTTAAATTGAGTCAAAAAGAACTTAATATGGCAGAGATATTTCACTTTAAAAGGTGACTACTACACAGATGAAGTTCCTACTTTTCATAAGGGCTTTTACTCCATATATCAATGTGTTTTAAGAGAGACTTGGGTCAATAATACCATGCTTTAGAATTCCCTAAATACATATTTACACAATAGACCTTAAAATATATTAGTCTATCATGTCAGCTCCTGTACACTTCTATCAGGGATGTTTTATGTCCTTAACAGATAATATAATAAAACTTTATTTTATATGGCATTTTTCATACAAATTGTATCCTGGACTGCTTTGTGGAGTTAAGTAATACTTTTACGAGCTTAAAATTAAAAAAGCTGAAGGATACAGGAAAATTAAGGGTTATGTATGTAGGAAATACTTGGCTGGACAGTGTGAATCTGGATGGAGATGCCACGGAGATGAGAGAAACTGTAAGTCTGATTTGTGCTATAAGGAGGGATCCCTGGCAATGATGAGGTTATGTGAGGARAGACTAGTCTTATGTGAATAAAGAACGTGGAAAATCATGCCTTTATGATCAGCTGGAGGAAATGTGAAGTGGCTCCTAGGACAAAGAAGTTGAGAATAAGAACGGTATAGACTGACTTCTTTGTAGTGAAAATAGTAGAAGGGGGGAAATATGCTGAAGGGAAAGAAAGCATCTGAAAGTGTGTCTTTGTAGATAAATTGTTGCAAGAAATTGGTGAGAATGGGATGGCAGTGTACACCTAAGATTTTTCAGCCTCTCCGTTTCTGCTCATTCCAACGTGCTTAGGGAGTGGCAGGGGTCGCAGCTCAGTGGAGGCTGTCCCTGGAACTAAGTAGGCACGAGAAGATGACATGAAGACAGCTCAGCCTGGATTTTTTTTTGGCTTTTATCAAAAAAAATTTTGGTCACCCTGCTAATGTAAATTAAGTAAGACTTTTTTGTATGTGATAATTATAGATAAATGTATTTAAAGTAGATCTGGATTTTTTAGTCTTCAGGAAAAAGACGAAGAGTAATTTTTCCCCCCGTCCCTGTCATGTGTTCATTTTAATGAGCAATTTTAAAAAATTGAAAATAAAAGAGGAAAATGAATAGGTGTTGAACCAGCCTGTGATATGTAAATGCCAACTAGTAATTACCTAAAACCTCAATTTTCTTTCTGTTTCATCTTGCAAAACATTTCATTTCCACTGAGTGAAAACACTTAATTTGGGCTTCCGCGGCTGGTGAAGCCTGCCTCTCAGAACGTGAGCCTCCCCCAGGCCTCGGCTAGGGGGAGTACTGGCTCTGCGCTAGCGCCGATCGCTCCGTGCTGGCCGTCCCAAGGTTATTCCTGCTCTCCTACCCTCGTGGTTTTCCTCAGAGTATTGAATGGATATTCACCTCCCCCTGGTTTGCAATCCTGTTTTGTTTTTGGGAATCTCATTCTTTTAAGTATTAGTGAAAATTTGGAATATAGTGTTTTTACCTTTCATCTGGTTGTTACTGTGATGATGATCTTGAATATTCTTTCTCGTGTCTGAGCTTCTGGGCACTTAGGATTTTTTCCTTTTTTTTTTTTTTTTAATTACCCTTTTTGGTTACTAATCTGCATTCTTTTAGTTTCGGATTCTTAATTTTAGATACAATTTGGAGCTTGTTTCTTCCTTGCCTTTGTTCTTTCTGGTTCTGACTCCTATGAATCTTACTTTAAATTTTATTCATTTTTTTTTATTTTGTCTGTTATATGTGGGGTTTTTTTTCTTTTTTAAACTTTTATTTGTAGGAGTTTGAGATCCCCCGAACTTTGCAGGTTTCTAAGTGCTGTTAGAACAGAAACAGCTCCTGGGATTCCATCTGGTTTCATAAAAATTTAGATGAAATAAAAGGAGCTTTAAAGTGTTTCCTCCCTCCTGAGTGACCTGCAGGTGATTCCTTTAGAAGGAACAAGCACTTTCTGTGACCTATAAATTGGGAATTCTGGGGTCCAGAACCCTGAATTTGCATTTGTCTTGAGAAAAGGAAGCTTATATTAGAGAGCATTGCATGTGTAGTGTCCCAGGACCCTGACTCTTAAAGAGCTCTGCCTGGAATCTCAAGGAACAGTGCATCTTTAGTGAGATATATGGCTTCATAATTAGCCCCTTGCATTTTTTTCATGAGTGCTAGCATCAGCGTTCTATGATGTGTTTCCCTGATTAACAGCTGCTTTGCAACTATTTCCTTGTGCCACTGATGACCGTATTTGTCAAGTTAGTCCTGACAGAGCACTGATTTCTTACTAAAATGCAGCATTTCTGTCTGAAGAGGTTTTCTTGTTCATTGCAGTGCCAGGCTTTTAAGTTAGCCCTTGTTAAAATGTAAGTTGGCTTTAGCCTGATGCTTGTTAACAGGATTCTGGGTATCTCCTTTAGAGTAGGAGTGCAGAAACCTTTCACAGACAATTTAATCTTCTGAGGCTTGCAAACATACAGCTGTACACTGGGAGGGTGTTGCTGTAGGCTAATATATTGATCAGTTCCATTTGCCCTATAGCTGTGGCCTTCTGCTCTGGCTAAAATAAGTTGAGTGTTTTGTTGATGCTGCCATATTATTATTTTTTAATACACTGGAAAAAAATTAATTCCAACTTCTTTTACATACGTCATGTATATTGCCAGTGTTGATTGCTTCCGCACATGTAATGTAAACTGTCTGTGCATAGTTCATGGCCTGTGCCGCCTCTGCTTAATGAAAAGAAGTGTTGCATTTAAACAGATACAGATCCACTCAGAAAGACAAAATACCATCCCTTGCAACGTATAATTCAGACCCAACCTTTACATCACAGGTCATCTCAAAGTCTCAGTCTATCAACAAATGCTGTTCAGTAATAACCTACAGAGGGTTCCCAGTATTAGGAAATCTATTAGAGCTCTTACTGGCTGCACTCCCAGTGGCTTTTGATTCTCTTTTCCTTGTGGACCTGCGTTACTAAATCCTGTGGAGCTTTAAGTGATGAGGATGATTTCCTCCTCTCCCTCCCCCTTTATTTTTGATCAGAGATTTTTTGAGATTGCAGAAAGTGGGCACTTGCCACTGTGTTTTAAAACTGATTGCTTATTTTTCTGATGCTAATAGCTGAGAAAGTAGTTGAGATCTCTTGAATTAAAATCCTGGAGCTTTGAGCATAATAACAAATAAGTCTGGCTTTACCTTCTCCACTAACACAGGAGGGAGGGAAGTTAGGTATGAGGGACCTTGGCTATGATGTCAAAATGCTGTGCTTTGACCCAGAATTTCGCTGGGTTGCTGCACTCCCCATTGTCTGCCATAAAGTTAGTGTCTCCATTGTATATCTTTGACATTGAGGATGAGTATTTGGCCTGAATTTATGTAATTTGGCCAGACACAAATATAACAGATGAATAGTCACATTCATCTTCTAATTAGAAAATCAAACTATAGTGCAAGATTCTACCCACCACCAACCAGTCAGAAATGTTTATTGTGTATCCTATCACTGCAGGAAAAACACTGATGGGACAGCAAGTTTATGGAATTAACTTGCTTTTAAAAACCAAATACACCATTTTTTGTTAGAAGAAATATGTGACAATGATCTACTGGATACAACTTGTTTGCTGGCCTGTGTGTGTTGGCAGTCTAAGAATCAGAGTGGTGATACAATATACACTACTTGGCAGTGTTCTAATATTAGAAAAATTTGAATAAGTGTTACAAATGACACAGAAATAGTATGGAACAGTGTTACCAGCTGAATCAGAGTGCTACTTGCAACATTTTTTTTTCCATCTAGCCAAAGATCTGTGAAGTCTTTTTCTCATTTTCCCCCTCCCTTTTCTGTCTTTTAAATTAAAGACTGCAGTTGTCCTTGTTTGTGCAAAGAAAACCATCCTTGGTAGGAAAATTTTTGTGTACTGCTTTTTGAAAATCTTGACATGGCCAAAATTGCCTTTTAAGCTGATCGCATATACAAGATGAATTACAAAAAGGAAGAAGTTTCAAGCCAGCCTGTAGGAGGAATGTGTACTTTAGAGGTAAATGCAAACATAAATAAGAGAAACATGGGATTTTTGGGAGGAGTAACTATTCAGAATTGTTTTTTTGTGAAGTTTGCTGTTTCTGCTCGTAATCTCATTGTATCTTAAGATTAAACCTTTGTGAATAATAGAGGAAATGGTGGAGGGAAGAGATAAAATAGAAGTTTATTTTGAGGTGAAATTTACTATTGAAATGTTTACATTTTTACAAGGCAGAAATAAGTGTTAGTAAAGAGTTAGAATAAATAAAATGTTAAAAAGGTTAAAATCAGACGATGAAAAATACTGCTTATATTTTACAGGTCTTTTTTGTACTTATAAAATGATAATATYAATGAAAGAATCTGAGAGCTTGCAGAATTTGAGATCTGCAAGCCTTTTGTGTCTGTGTCGCTAGTTCACTAAATGTGGGAGGGAGTGTTGAAGAGTTCCTGAAGCAACAAACAAGTAATTATTGTTAGAAGGAAAGTGTTTTTGATATGTTCACATATCTGTTTGTCTGCTCATTTGGGCATCGTTCTTATTCAGCATATTATCTTAAGGTTATTAGTCTGTGTACTTTATATTTCTGAATCTGGCCTAGCAATATCAGCACTGTTTAAATGCGTGATTTGCTTGTCACCTGCATTTCAGTCAGAGACAGATCAAGTGCACATAAATGAGACCAAATGTACTTTATGTGGGGTATTCTGCTATACTATTTCATGGTTCAAAATTACTGAATATAAACTTACGGGAAAAAAAAGAAGGAAAACAAGAAAAAGAAGAGAATGAAAAATATCCCATTCATTATGTTCTCCCAACTTAGGAGTGTGCCAGGACTTTGTCAAATTCCTGTTAAAATAAATATGTCAATTTCTTCTCTCTTCCAAATTCATTTATCATGCTTTTTTAAAAGGTGTTTTCTGCTTTACCTGATGGTTAAATTGGATTCACTCGTTTATGCTGTTCTTTGCTGTATCCCCCATGTTTTTCTTAAATGAATTAGTAATGACAGCATACTCCATCATACCCTCTCTACAGCCACTTTAAGGGAAGCCTGGTGATCTAAACCTTTTAACCTATTAAAGATGATTTTCCCCAATTGAATCAGACCCACCACAGGTGTAATAACTAATCATTTAAACTACACCTGCTATTATGTATTTTTAAGCCATTATGCGTGTTGGATAGATGATAATTCATGTTTATTGCATTGTCCAATGGATCCGTTTTGCCTACACTAGCCTGATTAATGTATTTAAAGAAATAAGAGATGCAATTTAAAAAAAAAAAATTGATGGAATGCACTGAGGAGTACATTGAAAGTGCCATTAGACCCATCAGAACTTTGCTCTCTGACCAGAAATGCATATTTGAAGGGTTTGATTCAAACACAAGGTGAAACTTAGTGATTTCAACAGTGATGCCATTTTTTTCCTTCTTTTTCTACTACTATGGAAGTTTTTGAAAACCTATTTGGAACTGAATTCTAGAAACTGTGTTTTAGCTTAAACTCTTCCAAGACCTACAAATACACTTTGTATCTGACACCTATCACTGCTTTAGGAGAATGCATATGCTGCTATTTGGGAAGAAAAAAGGACACTTCTTCCATGTATATGCATGGTTATTTTTAGCAATGGAGGAAGGAAGTGATCTCTCTTATTAGTTCACATGGACGTGTCCATCTCCTAAGTGCTGTTAGCTTCAGGCAAATTATTCCTTCTGATGCCACAATCAAAACAGATGCCTTTGTATAAAGGTAAGGTGAATCAGCTGTTTTTCACCAGTGCAGCAACATATAATATGCAGAGTAATGTAGGAGAGTATGTGGAAAATTGACCTATCACATGAACAAAAAAAATCAATTACCTTTTGCTGGCACTAAATTCCAATTTAAAAAACTAGTGCCATTGTTGTTGTTGATAATATTGCAGACTTTACACTTTGTTTGGGTACATGGTTTAAGTGCTATGTCACCCTGAAGAAGCACGCAGATGAAGTTAGTCTTTTGACAAAAGCAATCTGATTTCTATCAGAATGAAGCATAAATTAAACCATTCCCCTACACACCTATATTACGAAAAGTGGTTTTTTCAGTCAGTGTGGTGCAAAACATGGAATTTTACTTCTTTTCTGGTGATGACAGGCTGAGATTTAGTTATTGCTTACAGTTAATTAGAGCAATGGCAGAAATACTCTTAATCTCCTAGAATTTGCGAGGAGCTTCCAGTCAGAATGGAAGCATTCGTCTGTTCTTAGTAACAGTCCAACTGTTGCAGATCACATGCTATGTTTCAAGATTGTTCTCAAATGTAGGAAACCACCTATATAAGAGTAGCACAGTCTAAATTAAGATAACCTTTAAGAATCTTAATGCGGATTTTCATACAGGTTGAGATGCTGAAAGAGTAATTCAAAGAGAGAATTCTAAGCTGAAATTCTGTAATTGCATTCTCTGGTTAGAGGTGAGCTGCCAACTCTGATCCTCCTTGAAACATTTATCAAAGTTGGATTGATTTCAGTTCCAGACCTCCATGTGTTGTTAGATGTGATGCCTTTGCAGTACAAAATGCATAACAAAATAGGACCATGACCATTCCTAATTTGGTTCTTTTCTCTCTTCTGTTTCTCCGATCCTCTTAACCTCACCAGATTGTGACTGCAGTGAAGTTTTTACAGAATCCCCGAGTCCGCCAAAGTCCACCTGCAAGCAGAAGAGCATTTCTCAAGAAGAAAGGTATGGAGACAAAAATCTGTGGTCTCAGTGATAATGAGGGAGTTTGATTTAGGATTAAAGTGAGAATATATTGGAATGGAAAATTAGATGTTAAAGATAAGGGAGATGGTCTATTTCAGAAAAAAATATCTGAAGTCTTTGAGAAATAACCACTCTGCTTCCATACTGACTAGAGCAATTTTGTCACTAGATGTGGAACTGTAGAATACAGAGGACGCATTGGAAGTTCTAGAGTTAATTATTATTAGATATTTTTTGAAGTGAGGATAGTTTACAATTATGGACTAGCTGGTCACTTCTAAGCCTTTGTGACTTTGACTTTAGAATGACCAGTTTCTGGGTGAAAAGGTCAAATGCTTTAGAGGAGAGCCAAAGATGAATGAAGAGTGAAGGACTTGGTAAAAGTAAACAAGGTCAGATTAAGGTCAGGCTTGAGGTCAACCTGACTTTCAGGCTGAAATGGTAAACTGCAAACTATGTTTGGCCCCTTTTAATTGCAGGGATTGAACAGATCCTGGCAAATCTAATGTAGCCTCAAATTGATGGAATTGCCTACTGAGATTCCATTTTATTATTGTTATTTCTGATTCATAAGGAAACTAACTTTTTTTTTCTTTAATATAATTTTTTTAGCCAACAATTTATAGTGCTTTTTCAGGTGAAGTTCATGATACCCTTCTCATCTTTAATGCAAGATGTAAATGCTACAGAGTCTTGTCTTGAAGTAAATTATGTGCACTATGGAGCACTTTAAGCAGCTGGAATGACCCTGACAAACTCCAAAATTGAGAGGGGAGTGACCACTTATACATTGAAGTCATCAGTACTTCAGGGTATGTTGAATTCTATAGCTAAAGGTCTTTAGTTTTGAAAATTAGGGAAGCCCATGAAATATGTATTAGTCTCATTGAGTATATGAACTGTTTATTGAGATGCATGAGACCTAATATTATGAAACAGAGAATTCAAGTATAGGCACAACTCTGCTCATCTTGAACAGCGAAAGATCTAGAAGGCAGATTCATGTTTTCACAGTGCTGTCATGGTAAGTAGTTCACAGGTACATCAGTTTGAATGTGGTCCTCTCACTGCTTATCCTAGTGCCAAATAGCATTCCAGCAACACTACTTGCCCTGCCCTGCCATCAGGATGGCATTAAATTTGGAGCCTGTTGGCCGCTGTGCTCCATGAGTTTTTTGTTGAAATATGTGGACCTACAGGGAGTAATTAATCATAAAAGCTTGGGGATTTCAACTCTATCATCGAAGCAATGAAGCAAGGGAAAGCTGAGCCTAAAAGCTGTGCTGATTACCCGGGGTAACCTGATACAAAATCTATTGTTGCCGAGAGATCCTTAGCCCCCAGTATATTGTGCAATATTATAACCTCCTGATCTTCTGCTCTGCTGACAATGACCAGTTATTCCTCATTTTTTCTCTCAACACAGCTGGGTTAGAATTTCATTTGCAGAAGGTATTTAGAGCAATTTAGAGACAAATGTCTGTGGTGTTTGCTCTGCACTTCCCCACCGCAGGCTTTGCTGAACAGTTTTTAGTATCAGGAGCTCCATCTAATCTGTTTAATTTTAATAATTCCCTGACTGGGAGAGGAGGAAGGTTGGGCAGAGAGAAACTGTGGCCTGACTAATATTACTTATGAATTACTTGGCTAATAATTACTGAAGAGCAAAAATGATTCGGTAGAGCTGTTTGTTCCTGTTTGTTAATTTGCTGTACTTCCCTTTGTGATAATTATTTGTTTGAAAACTTAACAGTAAGAGAGGAAGGAGCAGGATCTAGTAGTATCTGTACCCAAGCAGYCATTGGAAATATGGCCATATGGAATCTGACCACTAAGCTTACAGCATGACCTCTGTTTGGTGCTCGAGAGCAGAGAGTACATACTGTCATTGTACCTGTGTGCCTTAACAGATGGAGGCAATTATTCTTGAAGCCTAGATGTTGTGGCTAGTTCAACCCTGGCTAAATGAGGGATTGCATGTTTTTGTAGGCTGTTCCTGCTATACTCTGATATAGAGTCATCATCCCAGTGACAATGTTATCCCCATTTTACAAGTACAGGAGGCCCTGCTACCAGTCAAAAAAGCATTTTCTGTATAGAAACCATTTAATTTTACAAGACTCCCTATTAAAATTAGCTTTGTAAATAATTTTTATGGACTATAACAAAGACATTCTTTTAGTTTTTTTCAAAGTTGCTCTGGTCCAGGATTGTTTCAGCAGGACTTGCTGTGTAGGGGAGGGCTTTGGTCTTTTCATGAACCCCAGAAGAATTTCAGTAGATGAGCAACCGCATTAATTTTCATGTCTGTAAATAATGGGTACACTGTACATGAACTTACCTTTTGTAGTTACTTTCATGGAACCCCGCAGGGGTGGTCTATGAGTCCCCACTGATTAAAAACTCCTGCTGTAGAGAATGGTGCTAGACTACTTGATATCWTTGAGTGTAGGGGGAAAAGGCCAGGTATCTCACCCTTATGGGAGCTTTCCACTACCCCACAGCAGCCCAAGTAGCAATAGGTGAACTTTCAGATCCTGCAATCTCAGTATTGCCTAAGAAATTTCACTTCTGAGACTTGCGGAGATGGTTTTGTCTCAAATTACTTTTTTTTTAATATCTCTTTCCTACAAAGGACAATCCAATTTTGTTTTCCTTTAGTAATATTTAATATAGAAATTGAGATTCTTACAGTATATGTCAGTTCAGTGAGAAATTAAAGTTACTTTAGGATTATCAGCTGGACTGAGTGAAACAGCAGTTACAGGGGCTGAACATAGGCTTTCTTGGTTGCTTGCAGGACAGAGGTTTGCTGAACTGCTCTCTTAGGAACAGGACACCGTGGGATGATGGTGTTGATGACAGTTAGGAGATTGAGGATGTCCTGGATTTGTAAAAGATCCTTCAAAAGCTGGATGAGATTTCTGTGTTGTCTTGAGCACTTTTAAACTCCCAAATACAGAGGCATTAATGAGAAACATGAAGTTATTAGAATCATTTATCATTTTCTTTGAAGCTTACACTGGCATTTTATGTAATTTATGACATTTCCTCCTTTTTATCATGAACTTCTTCAGATGAAGGGAAGAACAGCTGTTTCCCTTCAGAGTAGCTGAAAGAAAAGAAAGGGAAAAAAGATGCTGTTTGTTTTTTGTCCAACTCACTGATTCTGCTGATGACATGCCACAGAATCAGTGGCGCCTTGGGAGTAATTAGACAGCATGTGGGGCTTAAACCCGTGTGGAAGTGTGTCTGTCATCTAACTGTTGTGCCTCAGATGTCCTGTACTGCTCAACTACCCATCCAGTAACTCATATGGCTTGTTAATTTTGTGCATTCTGAATCTATAAATTCTGGCAAGATAAAGAGTGAGGGTAGCAATGTACCACTGTACATGGGGAGCTCCATTATTCAGGGTGCCAGTCTTGTGAAGGAGGGAAGCGAGTAACTTCTGGGTTATAGACTTCTTACGTAACCTTGGGTGAAAAACCTTTTTCTCAGTTGCTTGTTTCTTCATCTGTAAAATGAGTACAGTAATACCTTTTCAGAGTGGGACTGTGGGGGATGTGAAAGCATATGAAGAGTTCAGGCACTACAGTGATGGCAGATTGGAAGTGCATTGGGGCAGGTAAATGTATCGTTGTTGAACTTGAACTTTCTGTATTGAGAAAATGACCATTCAGAAGGCAAGACAGTTCAGAAATCTTGCTACCTTGATTAGCCTTTTGTATATACAGTCTGCCTGCTTCCGAGAAGAATAAAACTCTTGCTTGGTGAGATGAGCAGGAGGTTGTTGGAAGTTCTTCCCTTTCGCACATTATTTCAACTCATCTGTTTGACTACTTTGGCTGTGTGGAAGTGAGTTACTAAGGTTCTCCTATGGGTCTTGCACAGCTTTTTGCAGTGCAACGCAGTTCCAGAAACTTAAGCCATTGTCAAGATATCAGGCTATGATGATTTCTGAAGAGACAGGTAAAACTTATATAGCCCTTCCCATTTAGAGCTCAACGGTATTCGTTTCCATTGAAGCAAATGCCATGAACCCAAGAATCTTCAGTAGAAAAATAACTTACTTTTGTTCTTCCTTCTGTAATCTACATTCCTGGAAGTTGAACCCCTGTCTTTTCCTCTTTGTCAAAGAAATGCAAGGGGATCACCTTCAGAACTTGAGAGAAGGGGGCACAGCCTACTGCTGGAGAGCTTTAAAGGATGTGAATTCTTCAGCAGATTTCAATTTAACCCTCTTTTATTACTTTTCTTTTTTATAATTTAAGTCTGTTTCATGAGGCAGTTTGCATGTCCTTGAATGGAATCTCGTTACCATGAAAGCTTTTTTAGCATTGATTTCATAACAGTCTTAATTTAATAGTGCCATCATTACTGAGAAGCCCTGAGAGTGAGGCCCTAGCTTTCCAGGTCACTGACCTTTTAATTACAAACCTTGTTCTGATGGCCAGGTTATCGACTGGACAGCTCCCAGCTTCTGCCCCCAGGATGAAGATGAAAATAACTGCCTTTACTCCCCCACTTCCAGAAAAGGGAGGAAAAGAAAAGTAACCTCTTGTGTTTCCAAAATTAATTTTCTCCTTCAGCTTTACTTTGTAATTAATTCTTTAACATGTCTCAGTGAAGCTTGAACAGTTTTTACAAAGCTTTTGCTTGAGTACAATATACAGTGTGAGCCAGTGGAGTCTGATGACAACTCATGGAAAAAAAATCCGGTTAGTAGTATGTACTGGCAAAATACCAGTTTGAGCCAAACTGCTATGGCCCTCCACATCTTATGATTCTTTAGAAATGACCAGTTTGATGCAAGAATGTGTGATCAGGGAATATGTGTAGTCTATTTAAGGAATGCTAGGTGACTTGTCATTCTCTTCAGGCATGTTGATAGGATATGAATTTAAGAGATGGTGAAGAAAGGGAGTGAAGACTTGGCTTCACAACTGATGGTGTGTATGAATGCTTACCCTTTTTTGTACCTGCAGCTAGGGTAACTGGCTCTCTGGCTGACTGATTAGTGTTTTGTGCAAATGTCTGCATTTGCATGATGAGGTGAGTGCAAGTGAGACCTTGAATTCAGGTGTTGATAAAAATTTATTTTATATTTGCAAGAATATACTTGGTATATTAAACATCTAGAACAAATTAGTTTATCCAGAATGAGAGAAAGTTCACCAGCATAGGTGGAACCAGGGAGGGTGTGCTTTCTGAAGATTAAAGGTACTCAAGGAGCATAGAGCAAGTTTAAAAGCTTGTGTAGACATACAAAAATAACTGTGCAGCCTAAAGGGGGGAAGTCAAGATGTATTCTGCATTTTCATAATGCTTTTCATTTGAGGACCTCAGAGTACATTGTACCCATTAACCACTGAAGCTTTGCAGCCATTTGCATCAAGCATACTTCATGGTGTATATAGGGTTATCTGGATTTCACTGTGCTTGCCACTGAAATGTATCCACCTTTGAGGCAGAGGACAGCAGCTGTTTAACATCACTACATGTTTTTTAGGAGAGGAAATGAAAAATACTTTATCTAAGCGATTTTGCAGAGGGAGCCTTAGAGATAGAGAATGTAATTACTGAGTAAAAAATTTGCTAAGATTCTTGAAAAGCACTATGGGGTATTTAATTACTAAAGATGCTTAGGCCTGTGCTTATGACTTGTTTGAAAGACAGCTTAATGTCCCTTTATAATACTTTGCTTAAGTTAAAGAAAATATGTCCTGTGCTTGTTCCTGCTACCAGTTTGTTGTTTAGGTGCCTCAAATCCATTCTTTTAGTTAATACAACCCTGCATATCTGGGAAATTAGTAGGGATACATATAATGGAAAGTGAGAGAATGAATGCTTTTCAATGCCAAGAAAATTGCAATAGTTTCTATCAGAAACAGTGTTATATATAGTCATATTTGTTTCTGGCAGTCTGCTATCTTTGCCCAATGTTGATAATGTTCAATATGTAAGGAAAAAGACTTCTGCTGGCAGAGGCTCATGATCCGGAAGTGTAAATAAGTTCATGATCCAGAAATTAGTACTATAGTTCTGTATGGTGTATTAGTTGCCTTTTTTTTCTCTTCCTGAAAGTGATTGAAAATCTCCATCTATCTGCTGTGAAGATGTCTTCCTGTCTTGCCAGTCTCTTGTATGCATATCTGTCACCTGCTGTTCAGCACCAGCCTATTCATCATGCTGACTCTTTTCCCCCATCGGTTTTACCACTACTTGTGTTATATATCTGAGCTTGTCATGAACTCTACAGATTTTCATGGCTTCTGTGCCAAGAGGAGACCTGCAGCAGCAGTGACAACACAACTTGATCAATGATATGCTATAGGACATCCTGTGGTATCATTGAGATATGGTTATTTGAGTTGTTTAGACTGTTTAAAATGGATAGAAAACCATCCCTATTATTCCTCAAGATTTTGAAGGAAGTTTGGAAAGGGAGCTATTTAGTCTCTATCCACAAGGAGAAATAAGTTCTCATCTCATCTTTGATTTTTTCCGAGTCCCTAGTGATTCAAGAGAAGGAGGAAAAACACCTGACATAAGTTTAGGAATAGCTAGCCATGTGGTGCTGTGTACAAAGAAAGATAATCCTGTAGTATTTGCTAGTTTTTAATAATCAGTAGTCAAGTGATTAAGAAAAACGTCTGTGTGTGTTTGATGGAAACTATACTTGCTTACAGATGAAGTTGTTATTTTAGAAGAACATTGTATTCCGGTTTTGTTAATTTTGTTAAATTTTGTTATTTTAAAATAGTTCTGTTTTTATAGCTCAATAGAATCTATAAACTAGGTTGAACAACTTTTTTTCTATCCCACTGGAAATGTTGAGATCTGAAAATTCATTTTTATATTAAGTTGGGATTAGCATTTAAAATCTCAGACTTTTTTTGAAATGAAATGATTATGTTAGTCTTTTATATTACAGTTGCTWGTAAAAGAAAGTGATAGAATAATGTTCCATATTGTTAGTTTTTTTTTTAGGTTTTTTTTTAGTTCTTTTTTTTTATTTTTTATTTTTTACTAGCTCTAGTGGGAATTGAAACACCCTGGTTTTCCACCCTGGTAAATTCACTATTGTTGTTAATGGATGGTTCCAACAAGCTTATCATCCTGCATTATTCTGTGCTTGTGAGTTCAACTACTGGTTTTGAACTCTGTTAGTATGTTCCTGAACATGAGGGGAAAAGTCCTACTTGGGCATGTTTAAAGGAAGAAGAAAAAAGTCAAGGAAAACTTAAGGTCTACTAACTTTCAGAATGTATTACTCTAATTAAGATTTTTTTTAAAGGTCTTTGATATGAGATCTGCTATTTAATATTAAAAAGATAAAAATCTGAATACCTTTTTCATTGGTTTCACATAGAAACCAATGAGGTTGAGAAGGCGCGTCACAGGAGGCACCCCTTTGATGTTTTAAAGATGTTGTGAAGAAGCCATTGATGAAGAGACTCTGAAATTTGACATCTTCTAAATGCACATTTATTTGTTTTATAACAGAGAGTGCCAGTCACGTTAGTTGTAATAGCCTCTCTCTCTTGCTTCAGGCTCAACCTACAGTGATCTTGAGCCATTTAGATACACACTTCACAGAACAAGAAAGATGAGTCATTTAGAGTAAATTCAGAGAACAGTCAGCCACATCTCCTGTTTCTCTTGGCCCACAGAAATTCTCCAGCATTTCAGTGAATAGTCCATAACCACCTTTGCAGTGTTTTTGCAGCTTGAAAATTATTGATAAATTGGAACATACTGGTCTGGTGCCCAGGAAGTTGTATATGCTCCAAAATATTAATTGTAAGCTTAATTTTAACAAATAATTGGAATGTCATGGCTTTAATAGTGATTCTCCACTTGGCTATCTGACAGTAAGTACGTAATGTAAAAAAGAGCCATTAAAAATGACTTTTCAAAATTAACTCCTATTGCTCATGGAGTGTGTTTTGAGCCGTATGTGCCTTGTTTACTGTCAAAATAATATTTCCATTCCTCATAGCACTGAAAAACCAATATGATTACAATAGAGTGGGTTGAATTATATTCTGGAAGATGATATAAAAATAATCAGTTATATTCTGTGTCCTGAAATTGCTAGCTTTAGAGATGGGCAAAAATGACACAGACCACAGGTCTGATTTGTGAATTTAACAATTTGTCTATTATATTTTTAAGTGAAAGAATAAATACAGAGTGTCAGAGAAAGTAACTTTTGTAGTTACAATCTAAGAGCAGGCATTAGACATCTGAGATATCACTACTTTGGCCAGTATGAGATATGGCAAAATACTTTGCCATATGGCTCATACTTTGGCCAGTACGAGCCTGAGATACGGCTTTTCGGCCGGTAACTTGATCTCAGCTTCCTCATCTGTAAAATGAGGTTAATTATCACTTTTGCATCATGGACACAGTATGATTTAGCTTACTTAGGCTTGTGAACTGCTTTGATACACTTGTCTCAGAGTTGTTGCAGTGCAGCAGTTGATGCTGCAGCATGTGATTTTTGAAGTTGCTTGCTGCAGTAAGAGCCACACTTGTGGAGAGGTTTAAGAATTTACCTCTGTCAGCTGCGTATGGGAGGGGAGAGCTGCAAACTTTAGAATGTCAAAATGTCAAGGCTCAGGCAGATTGCGTGCAATCCTAATCCATCCCTGCAGCTCTGACCTTTGAAGCAAGCTTCACCTTGAGACACTTGAAGAAATATGTATACATTCATATAAAAATACTGTGTGCTAGAGAGAATGTACTCTTCATAGTCATGCAGCCCAGAGTTTCCTGCAGTCTTCCTGGAGCAGGTGAAGGGATTCAGCCACTGGTGTGCTCTGTGAAGTAACCTGTTTTGCAATGTCTAAAGAGACAGCCTTCTCTCTTGGGGCTAAAATGGGGAGTGTAATGAGGATAATCCGTGTTGCTCTTCTGCTGAAATCCATCTCAGGCCTAATAATACTTTCCTGATAGGAAAGATAAAATAAGTTCCCATATGAGATAATTTTCTGAGTTCTCTTAGACAACAGTTCTACTCTGTTTCAAACCACAACTTGAATATCCATGAACATGAAATCGTATTATTTACCTTTCTGCTACTCGCTGTTTCCTCTTAATTTTAATTGGAAGAAGATTTTTCTTTAGCTAAAAGGGGAATTTAGTCTTTGGTTTGTTCTTTCCTATCCCTTCTGATGGAACCTAGTCCTGGCAACACTCTGCTTCCCTAGGAGGAGAGCAGAGAATTCATTCACAGTGAAATCAGAGGCTCTCTTAAGTAAAAGCTGTTGACTTTGTCATACTGTGCAAATGTGCTTTCAGCAAGACAATAAAGGGTAAATGGGGTGATCTCTGCTCCTGTGGAGAGGTCGGGTGGTTACATTACACAATCTTCTAGAGCATCTTGCAGCAAATACATGGGTTATATTAAAAGTTGCAATCATGTCATTTTTTAAAAGTAAATTGCTGACCTTATGCAGTGGAATCAGCTTTATTGAATTTCGCCAAAAATGCGTTTATAATTCCTCCCCCCTGCCCCCGCATACACATGATATTCATGTCCTTGCTGCCCATGTGGAAATGTCCCTTTTTACGATGATAAAATTAAATTTGTCTTTGTCTCTGCCTTGCCTCACCTTTCAAGATTCCATGCTTAAGGGACACTAGTGGTTATCTGTACCAGAGAATGAAGATGGGCAATAGCCCTGTGTTGCTGGCTGGCTGATTGTGACCCAGCTGCCACTGAACAAATAAATAAATAAACTTCCCACATTTAGAGGACAAATAAAGTTGGGGATAGGTGTAATATAGGTATTTTTCTAGGACTACTGTTGGGGTTTTAGAATAGGTAAGAATTTATTTTGACTTGGAAGTACTTGTACTTCGCTTCTAGTTTTTTTTTTTTTTTTTTTTAATTGCCAGGCAATATAAAATGTAAAATTCACAAATAGTTATTGCATTACCCATGTAATACTGCGATATGTGTCCTCCTCCAATAATAATAAATCATAAAACCCTCTAATTTGTGGCCACTTACAGCCCCGTGCCTGAATTCACTAGAGAAAAAAAAAAGTTTTTTCAGCATGCTCAAGAATTTAACAAATGTATATTCCTTACTTCTATACTACTTTGCATATTCAGAGTACTCTGCAAATATTAACTGATTAAGCCTTGTGACACATTTTGTGGATTAGAAAGATTATAAGTTTCATTTAATGTAAACCTTTATATTCTCCAAACAGTTTTCAAACTTCATGGTGATGCAGAAGAAATATCATCCCTATTTTAGGTGGGGAAATTGAGTCAGATATATTAAGAGTAGTTAGATCTGAGGTAATTCTGACTCCTAGTCCTCTATATGTATTACCATACTATGCTATATGCTTAATGTATTTACTGATATTTATAGTATTTCAATATAATTACTCAAAACATTTCTATGTTTGTCCTCTCCAGGCCCAACCTGCTTTGTGTGGGTGTAGGGAGGATAGGGGTGGGAGCTGAGTTCATTGTTTTCAATAAAATCAACATAAACCATCTAAGTAAATGAAGGAGCAGATTGGCCTCTGCAGTGTTAGCATTTATCCCTTTTACTGCATCTGCCCAACCTGTCTTCCTTTCTATGTAGCATTTAAAAGGCTAGTTACTCCGAGGTGCAAAGAACATCATTGCTCTTGCTCTTCAAGTAAGCAGGAGAATGCAGCTGTTAAAACTCAGAAATATAAAATACATGTTTAAAAGATGACTCTGAATATGTTTAAAAAAGAGAGCGAGAGAGAATTCAAGGGAACCAAAAAATAGCAGCTTCCATTACTGTAATTAAATGGCAGCATTTAACCTATCAGGCCGTTGCGTGTATGTGAGAGATGAGCAGGGAGCTGCATTTGAAATGATCACTCTCTTCCTTGGGGGATAAAGTAGTTAAATAATTTGTTTGTGAGGTGTGAGTTCAGTGTCGGGGAAAGCAAGTGCGGGTGTGTGTATTTTAGAAGCTAGGGATGGCAGTGTGTTTACTGAGAATACCCTTGAGGTTGATATTTACTAGCAAGTGCACTGTCAGTAAGAACACAAGCTGCTTTTGCCCATTTGTTAGGTTATCTGCAGAGTCAGGGCCTCACCTCATCCTAGATACTGCATTGTAAAAGAGCTTGTTTCATGTAGGGCCATCTGAGACAGACGAGAGTAGCAGTAAAAGAAAAACAGGGATGAAATGGGGAAGAAAAGAATTGGGGTCCTTTTGATGAACTTCATCTACCGCAGTATCTGTAAAGGGTAAGTTGTTCTATCCACTTGTTGGACTTGGCACTTAGTAATGTGTAGGTTGTCATCCTTGAGGCAACAGGGCTTATTCTCCTGCTCAGACAACTGCCCCTTTAACATCATTTCAAACAGTAGCTTCCCCTGAAACAGTGCTCCACCTGTGCCTGGCATGRCTCCTGTGCTTCTATAGCTTACAGATTTGTATGGATTGACAATGGTCTGCAAGGCATGTCCTTGGGCCTTTGTCATTGATCCTTGGTTCTCTGAATAGCTGTTTAGGCATCCCTGTTTAATGTTGATTAGCCTTCCAGCACGCTGGAAGGGACACACATTTTTATATAGTGCCTGGAAAGGCATATCTTTCCATTTTTATTTACTCACTTTTTATTTGTGAAGTGATTCTTTTGTTCAGGGAATATTTCCTTATCCTTGAACTCAAGAGCTATCCTGATATGGCATGGGTTGATACTCATAGCATGTTTTACAGCTGGCTCAGCTGCCTCACTTACTGATCTGACTTGTGCTATGTTGCAGTAACGTGCCCATAAATGTTTCTTAATCTTCACTCCGATTTCTCTGTGAATTCTACGTAGCCATTCCTGTTTTAACTCCTGGGCTGGAAATTCTTGAGACACTAGAAGGCAGCAGACAATGTTCATAAAAAATGTTTTGATATTCCCATTGTGAACATTCAACCTCAGCAATTGGATTGTGAGGGTAACATTTACCTGAAGGGAGACCAGAGAAATGCACCCAAAGCAAAGCATGAACCTGAGTACTTGCATAGTTTATTGCAATGCTTGTTTTGTTCCAAAAATGAATGGAAAAAAAAAAAAGCTAAGAGTTAGTTGAATCAATTATTTGCTGCAGATGGCTTACATAGCTCAAATGCACCTAATGTATGTATAGATTCTTAAAACTGTCAGTTTTTCTTTGTAGATGATAATCATCAGTGTCAATTTTATAAGTTTTACAAAGGATATTTTGTAGTATTATTCCTGTTTCACAGATGTAGAAACTGAGTCAGATGGAGGTTAAATGACCTGCACAAGGTCAATAGCAAGGCTGGGAATAGAACCCTAATGTGTAGAGGCTTTTTATTTTACTAATAAGGAAACTCTCGAGGTGTGTTTAACATGGTAATCGGAACCCTAGAGAACTAGAAGCAGTTAGTATGTTCTGTGCGTGTCCCGAGGGAACAATGATGAAACTTCTTTTGTACCTTACCACTCCAGTTCTCAGTGTGTGGTCACCATAGTTTTGCTACCACTTAACCTCGTTATTTTTAGTATTGTTAGTATTAGTTTTCCTTTGGGTGTTTTATCCAGACTCCTTTAATTTTCTTCAGAACTCTAAAGAGCTTCTGAAGGCACATAGAGAGAAAAAAACCAACAACAAATAAACTAAAAGATTAAAAAATTGTCTTTTGAAACTATTCTGCTATTTTGTTGACTCACCTCCTATGTTTTTTGTCTTCATTCTTCTTTTATCACTAAAGTCCCTGTTTGAATGTATAATCTTGGTTTCTTAAAAGCTCATTTGCTATTGTTTCTTTCTTCTCCACCCAAGATTAACATCCTGTGTGATGACATAGATGGTTGTTGTCTAAATGGATGCAGTGTAACCAACAAAGTTGTGAAGGGTGGGTGGAGAAATATTTATACAGTTGTATTAAAAATTACAAAGTAGATTTGCCTTTTAAATGGTAGGTATTTCAACACTGTTACAGGCAGCATCAGCCTTTAATTTTACAGGTGGCTAGTTTTGTAGCATTCAGCAAACAATATTTTAATGGCATGTAAAAAAATTCTGTAAAAAGAAAAAAGAATGAGAGTGATTTATAATCTATAATTAATACTTTTTGACATGCCTTTTCATAATAGTGTATTGGTATCTCTGTCTTTTGGGGGAAAATGCAAACCAGATTTACCTGAAACATTCATACCATAATAATCAAATACGTAGTATTTACATGTATTTTTCTTAATTGTGCATATCTTCTCAATGCTGTGAGACATGCTAGACACCTGACTCTTAGGTGTCTAACACTGATTCTACTTTATAGATGGGGAAACTGGCTTAGAGGAGCAACGTCACTCCATGAAGTTGTGAGGAAATCTGTCAGAAAAAGGATATAAATTCCTGTGTTCATGGCTCCTCACTGTGTATTGATTTCTTTATCTTTTTATGTACTCTTCCATATATACTTGTATATGTTTTTCCATGTTCTTAGAAACAAGGTGCTGTAGATACTGCTCTCTATTCTCCTTATAGCAACACTCTGGCATAGCAAGGGCACAATGTGGGCTGCAGAGAGTGCTGCATACTCTCTATTTCCATTCTGTGCTGTCTTCACACACTGAACATTCATTAAGTATACAATTTATATGATTTTTCATGGGCTCAGTCTAGACTGATGTGTTTGCTCTGTTCCTTTCTGAGGTTTAAAGTTTTGAAAGTGAAAGCACAATTAAATACTATCAAGGCAAGTTGCTCTTTACACTGCAGTTCATTTTAGTCTGTAGAAGGTACTCTCTGAAAGTTATTGTCTAATGTAGAAAATCCAGATCCCCTTACTAGTACTTTAGGGACAATCAGAAATTCTAGAGTAATATAAAGTATGGAGAATGTTACATCAGAACTGGTCTTCTCATTCTGGCATGTAAAATTCAGCCACCCTGACAAAAGTGGTTAAAGAGTTCATTATAATGTCTTGAAATTGCTGTTCTTTTACACAGTCCCTTTCTTTTGAACCTCAGAATTGGGGAAAAAGAAAGAATCTGGATCTAGAATTTCTGGTCAGTCTACTCCAGTAATAACAGATCTGTGGTGATTTCTGATCTGGAGTTGTTCCATAGGGCCAGCCTTCTAAGTCAAATTTAATGTGCACTGTATCCAGGCCTATACCACTGGAAGGCCTCATTCTTCTTTGCTGCAAGAATGAAGGAGGTATTGGAATTACTGGTGTCTGGTTGACTGCAGATCCTCCAGTCTGGTCATTTTACTTCAGTGCTTCAGATAACTAATCTGACTTGGATAGTTCAAGTCATTTTGTTTGAGCTGGAAATATAGATTAGTATTGGAATTCTGAAGCAAGATCAAAACTAAACCTCTGTTGTCAGCATTTTACTATACCTGAATTAAGAAAAACCTTTGGATTTTTCCTTGAAAGCTCCTAAAGATAGTATCACAGATCAAAGAGTAGCCAAAGGCTGATCACTTCATTACTATTGCTCAACAAACTGTTTATAAAATATTTTTCTTTCACATAAAGTAGATTTATCTGAAGACCAGGTGTTTTCTTACATTGCCATTCTTAATGTTTGTGGTAAGTTTTTGGAATGTAAGGATTTTTGAAGTTTACTGATGTACTGTGCACCAAACTATTTTACTTTTCAAAATGAACCTGAAGAATAAATTAATCTCCTTTCACTTTATAGAATATTTTTGTTATAGTTTCCAGTTTAATAAAAAGGAAATTTCATTGACCTGCCTTGTACTCTAGGTGAGTTACTTGATTTATGTGCACCTATGTTTTTCCTTCCTATCTTCCATTCACATAGACAGTTTCATACTTTGGGACAGGCTGCCTTCTACTCTGTTTTTGTACAGAACCTGGCACAATGAATACCTTTGGGGTCTCTAAGGGATATTATAAAACAAGTATTATGCTTTGGAACTTACCCATTTGGTATATCTAACACGTGTTTTGTCTGAATGCATAGCCTTATTTCTAGAGAGGTTGTCAGTTACTGTAACAAATTATGACAGAGTTACGGTTACTGGAGCAGTGTGTCTTCCTCTATCTGGGTTTGCTGCCCAGTACAGGCCTCTCTTAACAAATGACAGTGCCTTGGTCGTCTTCCATTCCTGATATATTGCACTACCTTGAAATTGGCATCTTGGCATAGAGTCTTCAAATCCTAAGGCAGATATTAATTTGAATTCATTTCGAATGTGTGGAGGCTTTGATTCTCCATGTAGTGTTCTCACATTGTGTACTGGCTGAATTAGATGTCCTGTGTTTCCTATTTCAACATTGGCTTCCAGCTTCGACAAATGTATTGTTTCTTGAGTACTAGTGTGTAGTTGACACACGACATTGATTTACTCCAGCATTATGCTTAAAAGAGACTTTACTTTCTATCAAAAGCTGTACTTCTGCTTGTATGATAACAGAAAGGAAAGGCTGCAGGCAAGAGACCTAAAAATAAACCCTCTAGCTGATGATAGGAGGAACTTTCCTCCCATTTTTAGGAGAGTTATTTTATTTGTGTTACCAAGAGACTTGTTTCTTTCTTTCTTCTTCTTCTTCTTCTCTCTCTTTTTTTTTTTTTTTTTTTTTTTTTTTTAGCTGATTATGGTATCCCTAGAATTACTCTGTAATACACAGGTCTTTAGAAGAAGTTACCTATGATTCAAGTTTCATTGTGTTTTTGCATATACTGCTTGCACAGCAATTTAACTGAGCTTTGTAATAAAACTTCTGATTCTTTAATTGAGGACTTCTGGCCATTTGATTCAGAGCCATGTTACTGGTTATATTTTTTTGTAATTCAAGCGTTTTCTGAAGCAAAAATTGTGCCTGTTGAAGTAGGCTGTCTGATAGTTGAACATAGTTGTAGATTAATTAAAAAATGAGGAGTCCATACCCTGTTGAAGCTGTGATGCTAATGTATTTAACAGGACTTCTTCACTGCAGAATTCTGAGTCTGAGTCCCATTACCTAGTCACTTTGTCTTGCACATTGCTCCTCATACTTTCCTCTTAGTGCTTTGTCCCCTGAAATACATAGCTTAGCACTGGGATTTTTTACTTACGACATCTCTCCTTTTTTCTGTGTGAAACAGATAGCATACTTCGCATGAACAAGGAGCTTTCTTTACATTGAAAGAGAAAGACCTGACCTCTCTTACTAGAAGTGAAACTGCATCTTCTCTGCCTAGAAAATAACAGTGAAATATATTTTGCAGTGACTTACAATGCTGTGATTTATACTGTGATATGCTTTGTGATATTCCAAAGTCCTTTGCCTTTATGTTTGATTTTCTTTCCCTGTAAGATATTTTAGTGAGTATGATGTCAGTGAATGGGGGTATTTACCCAAAATGCCCATAGAAGAATGAGGCATTCTCCTTGCTGCTTCAGAGAAGGAATCCTATGCATTCTTTTTTTCTCCTATTAATCTTGCTGCAATTTTTTTTCTATGCCTTCCCTCCTCCTTTTGAAATCATGTTAACAAAGGATATATTATTAAATAGAGAACAACTGGAAGCAAACATACTTTCTCTCTCTCTCTCTCTCTCTCTCTCTCTTTCTTCCCCCCCCAGCATGTGCTTGCACATACATGTTACAGATGCACATGCGTGAGTGACTAGAAGCAACTTTTTATTTGTGTATTTTGAACTTCACGTATACCAAAGAAAACTGAGAAGAAAAGTTGTAGTACTTGTTCCTTTTTCTATTTCAAGACATGCTAAGCATGTAGCCTGCCCTTACTTATTCAGAGTGAAAATACTTTGATCCAGTTTTCTGAAGACAATACTCATTTCATGAGAATATTTAATCAGTAGAAAATAGGCAGGATTTAGTTTGTTTGTTTAGTATTTAACCAAGTGAATAAGGCAGATTAGGGGAAGGGGGGGACTGGACCCATAAACAAGGTGATATATAATATTTTTTTTCTTTCTCCTTTTAAATAAATACCGATCAGCTTTATGTTCGGAGACAATAGGAGCCGTTGGCTTAAATTTGCAGTTTACTGTATTTATGGCTGTAATATCAAGGTGCTGCCGTCGTAATTTCATGCCCCAATGAGAAGAGCAAGGTCGAAGCAAATGCTTCCATCGGCATCTGCTAACACACTAACTCATAAACAAGGCCCGGCTGGATCAGGTGGCACGGAATAATACAGGCTAATGAAATACAGCACAGCTTTCCATTACTGTTAGTTTTTACAGTGTCGTCATTACGTGTAATTTATGTTTAAAAAATTCAATTTTATACAAGGCTCTGGGAAATAGGGGTCTGCAGGTCACCCGACGACTTTTAACGGCTCTGAGAGTCCTTATTGCACTCCACTGTTCCAACAAAATGTTAATAATAAATAAAAAAAAATCCCTCTTTTACTTTTTCTCTGGTTTGCATATCTTGGTTTGTCCTTTTAATTACAAGTAGCCTAAGAAGAGTTGAGGGCTCTATATGATGTTGGGTGTTATCCCTCTTATCTGATGCTCCAAGAAGGGTGTTACTATCCGCTTGCTTTTCTTTTGTCTGTCTATCAATCACCTGGGATCCTGTAAATGGAGTAAACACAGCTGAGGAGAGGGAGATACTTAACAACCTCTCTCCCAAACCCTCACCCTCTGACATTGCCCTCCTCTCCTCCATTACGCTTCATTTTATTATAGACTCCAAAAAAGCCTGGTCAGAAAGAGGAACTGCTGCCAGCCTATTTTGCTTTATTTATTTATATATATTTGTAATGCCAAAATATTTTTTATTTTTAACCTGTTCCTTCCTGATTTGCTCACTGTAATACTGAGCACTGTACTGTCAGTCAGGTTTTCCTTCCTTGTGTTAGTCCTGCGTAACTCAGGTTAGAGCGCTTTATCAGTTCTAAGTGCTACTTAGACACCCTATTGCATTAGAATATATAATATTTCTTAAAGATTATGGTTGCTTAATGAACAGTCTTTTAGATGAAGAAARCTATAAGATTTAAATCTTTTCAGTTACTTTTGAAATAGCTTTTTGTTTTTGCATTTTACTACCTGACTGTTGAAACCAGTCAATTTCACTTTGATTTTTGGGTTCCTATACATGGTATTTGAGATAGAATTGTAGTAGCCGGATATTTACATCCAAATAAAGTGTTTTAATGTAAATGAAGTAAAAAAAAAAAAAAAAAAAAAAAAAAGGATCTTTAGGTTTTGTTAAAATGTTGCTGTAAACAAAGACATGTGAAAGGTGAAAGAGGGTTCAGAAGATGCGATACGTTTGACCTTTTTGAAATGTGTTAATCTATGAACTTTTACAAAGTACAGAATAAAATATAGGACAAACATTTGATAAAAGAATCACCCAGCAGTGCATGGAACTGACTGAATGGATGAACTCGTTAATCTGGATCAGATACTGGAAGGTTTTTAGAGTGATTCTTTTAAAATGTGACCATGTTCTTTAAGAACACAGTTGATGTGGTGGTTTCCCGGAACAGGAGGGTAATGTCGTTTCAGGATGTCTACCAGTACCTCTTCCTTTTACTCATAGGTCATTTGCAAACTGTAGTCAGGTAATTTGTTATAGCTAAACAAAGTTGTCCAGTTTGGTTTTGTTTGCTTCTTAACAGGAAGTGTGTGAATGTTTGCAGGAGACAACAAAAAACCCACTGTGTTTGTCCCAGCAAAAGTATGGGTATGTTGATTGCTTCAGGGCAGTCTGTTAGAGTGGTTAGGAAAGCTGGTTTTTGGTAACCCACAAAAAGAGCTTAATTCTTTCCTCTGATCTTTCCTATTATGGCAGAATTCTTAATCTCTTCCTAAGCAAAAGTTTTCTCCCTAAAAGTAATGCTGCCTTCAGGTTGTGAAAAAAATTGTGYGAGTTATTGGACAGAGCAAACCACTGAAGAACATAATGAAGAAAAAGGATATGCCCAGTGGATGGGATGAGGAAAAGAGTTGTCACTGAAATGTCAGAGCTTGTGACAGAGGCAGAGAAGAAAAGACTTAGGTGGCTCATTCAGTTCAGCTCCTAGCTTGTGAGGGTTTTGCCTTGCAGTTAATGCTACTGTGCTTCATCCAGAAAATAGAGAAGGATGGATTCAGGGTAAGACAATGCATTGTAACTCAGGTGATGTGAGTTTTCATTTCAGTGTCAGAGGTTCACTTCTGACTTTGGAGCACATCTCATATCTGAATGTCTCACTTTCTCATCTGCAAAGTAGGGATAATAGTACTTCTTTACTTCCAAGTGGTCTTTAAAGGAAAAATATTTTGATGTACATGCAGTCCTTATATTAGATAGTACTGAATATTGTAAAAGAGAGTAAATAGACAGTCAAGTTTTAAAAGCTCTTAGGCAAAGGAGCTTTTTATGCAGTGTCTTAGGTGCAGGCAACAAGAGATATTTTTGACATCCTGTCTTATTATCTGACTTGCTCTGATTCTGTATTTGACTACAATTTGCAGAGGCTGGGTGATCCCTGAAAACTGAGCGGCAGTTGTAAAGATTGCAAAAGAAGGTCAGCAAGAATGCAAAACAAGTGTGGGTGCTAGATATTTCAGATCAACACTCAGGAGCCTGAAAAATAAATTTTAAGGCTTTGTGAAAATTTTGAGTAGTTTTTTTACAAAGGCTGTGGCACTAAAGAGGAATGAGATGGATGGTTGGGGGAAGGGAATTGGTTTGCATTCCGTAGGGCTATGAAGACAGTTTCCTTGCATCCTTCTCAGCTCAGTCCTTGCTCAGTACCCTCTGCGGTTAGATTATTCCTTGCAGATAGCAATCAACTGGAAGGAAGTGTGTGTCTAATTTGCATGAGATTATTTAAAACAAAAAAAAAAAAAGGTCTGCATTAGTCAGGGTGATGGTAAACAACGCAAAGAGATGCCTTTTATAATATAGCCGTGGCTCAGCTTTCAAAGCCAAATATAATTCACTTACAATTGGCAGTTTCCTTTATTGTTCCTTTTAACCTTTTGCATTCCACATGGTCTTGATCTTGCTGAAACTCCAGAAGAACTAAAGTGTTTGCTTTCTGAASTGTTGAAGGAGTTAGAGCAAATCTTTTGTTAAACTGATATGATTTTCTTGACCAAACAATCTTTTATTAGACAAAGCTCTAGTTTTTGTGGCACTGCATTTGCACCCAAGAGAAGCTTACTACTAGATTCAGACAATGAGTGGACCAGAGATTCGCTTTTCTCTCTCYYCTCTCTCTCTCTCCTCTCTCTCTCCTCTTTCTCTCTCTCCCCTCTCCCTTTTTTTCTGTAGTGATAGAAGGTCTATGATAAAATAAATCAAGATGAGATATCAGACCAGATGATGCTTTGTCTGATCTTTTTGCCCACTTTTCTATATAATTAATATATCTTTGAGGTTGGATATTTTGCGGTATGGAAAACTCACTCATACCTGTGTACATACATGAGTGTGGGTGGTGAATATGAAAAAAAATCAATTCAAAGTGAGTTTTGATGAGTTAGTTATAAATGCCTGAGGGCATTCTTAGAATATCTTGTACATTTTTGTTAGTGTATCTGAGAAATGACAACCATGAAGACAGGTATTTTTCTAAATCCAGAGATGACTAGTTGCAGTGCAGACTTACTCCATATGTATGCGTAAGGACTCAGCTCCAGGAGATACTCCCTTGATGCTTGGAGGCCAAGATGACAGGCCCTTTAAAACATCTTATTTTGATGAATAAAAAGATGATGATTCAAGGTGATGCTTCTCCCAGTTTTCTGCTATGATTATTGACAAGGGAGGCAGTAGTGATATTGTTTATATGCAGCCAGTAGTACTATGAACAAGATCACTTCATAAGGCAGCAGAACAGTCCAGGGAGATAATAGTATTTTTCATGTGCAGTGGTTTGCACAGAATTCAAACCAGGAACTCAGATGTGAAAGGATTCCTGTCATATTATAATTCATATCAACTTTCTCTTTACAGTATAGAGGATTTTAGTGGAAGTGGTGTCACTTGAGTATCACTAATGGGCATGTCCAGAATAATCCTGGAAGTGCATTTTGTCTGCAAATGATTTTTTTCTTTTTCTCAAATAGGATAAGAATTGAGGATCCAGTGTTTTGGGGAAACAATGAGTGGTGTTTCTTGCTTCTTTTTGTAGAATAAAGATCTAAAGGAGAAGACATAGTCCCTAACTTGCGTGTGTTCCCAAGTGTTAAATGCTGCCAAATTTGCTATCTTTACATGGAAAGAGAACAAAATTCCCTGTTCTAGTGGGAGCTACATATGCAGCCAAGCAGCTAATACTGTTTTACTTGTCTGGCTTCATCTTTATGAAATTCCTCAGTTGCCATTGATCTGCAGTGTTGGCATCTGTTTGTGTTGTCTTCTGTGTTGTATAATTAGGAGCTGGTTAAAACAATTTCTTAGGATTTTGCTTTTTAACATGGGTTAGTCACCATAAACATTGCTTTTGCAACTTTAAAACCAGAGGTTGACTTGATGTGTTCACATGGCATTTATTTACTCTCACTAGATGTCTTGTTCCATACCTTTATGTCTGCTTCTGGTTCTTTACTACTTGAGGCATGCATCAAATACAAGAAAAGGGGTGATTTTACCAAATGCAAGACCAGAGGTCAGGAACTTCAGTTTTCTAATACTCTTTCTGACACTGACAATATTCTGTAATATTAAGAGAAATCACATGTAACTTCTCTGTGTATTAATGCCTGCAGTGTAGAGTAAATACAGTGTTAGCCTGCATAACTCACAGGGATAGGAAAAAGATCTACTAGTAGTCATAAAGCTTTCTGAAGCTCAGAGGCAATGTACACGCTATGTGAGACACTGGGGTGTGTCAGTTTCTGGCAATTATGTTTGTCTACATATAGTTCTATTTAGAACCCCAGTATGCAGTTTAAAGTCTTGGATAAATTTCTCAAAGCCTAGGTAATACGCCCAAAGCCTGGCCATTTTCTATATTTTATCTGTTATGATGTTAAGGAGCTAAGTGTAGTAAAAGATGAAGTTCAGGAATTTCATTTATGAGCCATGCTGAGAATAAACATGTAGCAGGACCTCATTAACTTCAGATGAAAGTGATAAGAGAGAAAATATTCCTCCATCTTCCCCCACTGCTGTCATATTCCTACCATTTTTTACATTGTGCTCAATCCTTATGACAAAATGGTCAGTCTCTTCTAAATCTCTTCCTTAAAACTATATCCTTACTTCCAGTATCTCTGAATGTTTTACACGTTGTATGTATAGAAGAAGGTCCTGAATCTCTTCAGATTTCAGGCATAGCTGGGACACTGGTTTTCTGCTTCTGTGCAGGAAAATAACATACAAATAATAAACAGCTGTCCAGGCCCCACATCATGGTTGCCATCTGACTACAGAATTCTTTTTCTCCTGTTGGAAAAAAAAATGCAGCCGTGCTTCCTTCTTCCCAGATGCTGGTCATCATGAATCCTTTATCTGCTTTTCTTTTCCCTCTTTTTGGCCAAATGCTTTCCATATGTTGGGGCCAATTACAGATGGCCATCCTGGCATTTCCCAGTGGCAGGAGTGACTGCTCCAACATGTACCATGTGTGCAGTGTGAGTACAGCTCTGTGAGAAATAAAAAACAGGCTGGCCTAGGGCAATCCAATCAGGCAGCAATAGGCAGGGGCAATGCTAAGCTGAAAGTTTGGTCTTGGCCTTGTTTTGATCTGTTTTGTTATAGTTTTATTTCCTCCTTACATTCTGTGTCCCATTCATACTAATCACACTCAGCCCTGATTTTTTCTTTTTATTTCTGCATTTGTCATAAAATAAAGCAAATTATTCCCGTCTTCGGAAACGATCTAGACTAATTAGTCGTCTAACCCAATAATTAGTTTTTTGTTTCCCTGTCTGTTTTCATGCATTATTGTTAGTTTTTTCCTTTCTTTTTTTTTTTTTACACCATTACAGATTAAAATGAGCCACATTTGCAGTTGATGGTATCTTTTTTTCGGGGGAAGAATGGAGAATTGCAATAGAAAGCTACTTCAAAAGCAGCAATAAACTCAAGGATAAATTAAGGAAATTGAATGAGCCACATTTGGAAGCAGCGTTGAGGCTAATATTCTGTCGCTTAAGGTTAAATTGCAACAGAGAAAGAGCGAGGGAGAGATTCCAGTGAATCCAAAACTGAGGAAGCAGTACTGCTCAAGTATATGCCAAAATTCTTTAGCCACTTGAAAGGGTTCTGTGCAGTTTGAGAATTTAATTATATGTGCATCAAGTGGGTAAAGGTGCTAAACTGATCTCATTTCTTCTTCTCCCCAAGGCTTAACAGATGAAGAAATTGACCTGGCTTTCCAGCAGTCGGGCACTAGCATGGATGAGCCACAGACCCCAGGTCCTTCTACACAGCTGGTGCCAAATCAGCCCACTCACCCCGTGCTATATAGTGAGTAACCTCTTGAAAACACCTAGTCCAGTTGCTTTCTGCAGTGATTTTTACTACCCTGCACCTTGCTTAATATATTTTCAAGAAGAGATTTCTGTACTAGATCCCAGAAAACAATGTAGTCTGATAGCATTGATTTAAGCTAATGCTATAACTGTTGTCGGAATCATACACCTAATGTTATTTTAAGTGCTTTTTGTAGTTGTTGATGCCTGGGACAAGATGCATCCACGAGATTATATTACACAGGAATGATGAAATACAAATGATGACAATCTACAAACAAACACAATAAATACTAGCCTATGATATCCCTTAACATCAAGGAGTATAGACAATAGAAATGTAGCTTCTGACTCAATAGAAAGACTTGAAAAATGCATTTAACCAATGTAGGACACAGTCTTCATTTATAAAACTTAGGATCATGCTTCCCTATTTCAGCAAAGATTTCTAACAATTAAATCACTAATATATGATAGAGCTGATAAGTTTTTGAATAAAAGGTGCTGTCAAAGTGCAACATTATTACTTCCGTAGTTGTTACAACAATGGAGTCTGTTGGAGAAGCTGTGTGTTGGAAGTCATCATGAAGTACTCTATATAATTCTTTTGTATCTCGGAGGAGTCATTTTCTTAACTAATCAGGTAACTGATCAGTTAACGCCTTGAACAGTTGCTTGGAAGAAATACATTTTCAATATAGACAGTAAACCAGATTATAAGCTCTTCAGGGTTTAGTCTGTGACTTCCTGTGTATGAGTTCAAGGTCTGTCACAAATGAGCTCTAGTATGACTGAGCATTAAGAATTCTATGGTGTTACAAATAAAGAGTTAATAATGTTGATTATTTTTAAGAAAGCTTTCCTTCTTTGATCTCAGCCAATCTGAGGGGAGACAGCAGAAATTGTGTGTGGACTGTGTGGATCTGATTGTGTGATTTTGTGTATAAAATTCACTCACAGAGAATTTTTAAAGTCCCAACATAATCTGTGTAGACTTAAAATTTACATATAGATTTGCATTTTAAAACAAACCTCGCAAAAAGTATCTAGGCTCCAAACAATAAAAACCAAAGTATACACCATTAAAAATCCATCAAAAGGAGCTGTTCAACTCACATGTGTGTCTGGCACACAGTGAAAAACACTTCATTTACCTGCCAAGTATTAAGAATAGGGCTTTGATATTGCTCCTAAACGGTTCTGGCTCAGATATTGACTGATGTGACAGTCTACTCAGGGCTGTGTTTATTAGTTTATGGCATAATTTTGCTATTGCTAGAGATAGTGCTAGACTTACTCTCTGATTTGGAATGGTTTGGAAAGAAAAAATCTGTGATGGAGTGGGGCTCAGAGATCAAATACCTCTGACTGCTGTGCTGGGTGTGCTGGTGAAATCTGGAACTGAATTCTATTTTCTGGTCTATCTGCCATAGTTCACAGAAAATACCAGAAACAAAATCTGTCTTCTTGCTGATACCTGTTATGCAATATATTGCTCTTTCAGCTAACTCATCTAAGAACCAAATATTGGAAGAGTTAGTCTTCTCTTATTTTATAGTGTTCCACTAATATAAGTAAAGCAGGGAAGTAGCATACAATTTAAACTAGAAAACACCATAACCTTCTATTTACCCTTGATCTTTAAATGAATGTATAAAAAGAGTAAGTGGCTAGGTGTATATGGTATTTGTTTAACCAAAACATTTGTTTTGGTTAGGTGTTTTCTACCCCTTTCTTATTCTTGACTGGTATACTGCTGGTATTGTTGATGATGGATAAATCTCTGTATCTTCCTGTTAAGTGCTTTCTGTGGCATCAAAACTGCCCAAAGAATACATGAATTTCTCTAGAGCTGATGGATGAGACTGTGCAGCTGTCTAGTGTCCCTGTAGAAGTGGTTCAGTGGTATTTTAAGGTGCCTTGCTTGCTGTAAGTTATTTCATCAATTGAATGCTAATATTGTAACGAATAATTCTGCAGTCACCCAAATTTGCTTCAGGACAGTTGTTTCTGTGACAGTTTACTAAGTCACTTAATCTTTGACCGATTTATCAAGTGTTGTCATGTATAGGGAAAGATACATACTGCTTTTTCTGTCTGTCTGCCTGTTACGTCTATGTTCTTACAGAGTATTCATTATCTTATCATTCAAATTCTTCAATATTTGTATCTAAAGGACTAATGAGATACATAGACCACTGAATCTAAAAGTTGACTTGTAGATGGGAACAACTTACATTGTTAGAGGTGACACGATTACAGGTTACAACATTCCTCAAAAAAGGTATCTGAGTGTCTTCTGAAGCAGCATCTGCTGGACCTTAGTTCCTGCAGACTGCAAACAGTTTTTTGTTTGACTTTTTTTTTTTTCTTGTTCCTCCCTTTTTTGGGAGTAGTTTTGACATCTCTTGTCAAAAGTACTGAACTAGAGAGATAGAATTACCTCACAGAGCAAAAAGAAGAGAAGAAACAGTTGAGAAGGAACAGTGCTGAAAAGCAATGGCTGGAAGCTTGAAAAACCTAATTCCTCTTTATTCTTGCCCCTCCCTCCACCTTGCCAGATATTGCTGTTTTATATTGAAAAGTTTTTCTTAAAACTGTGGCTTCAGAACCGTCTCAAGGTTTCATACAGCAGAAATGGAGCAGACAGCTGGACTGCTGGTCTTGCCAGCAACTCCAGTGTAAAATATCCACTCTTGTGAGTTAGAGCCATAAATCATAGCTGTCCACATCTTCAGATTCTATTTGTCTGCTGTTGTCATCTCAGTCTGTTCTAAGTCTTAAAGTTGCGGGAAACCACTTAAATACTTTCTTTTGCACAAATTGTGCTGATAGGGTAGGTATTACTTAATATACTAATGTTGTGTTGAAATAATTCGCACATAGATAAGTGCTGTCTAATGTTTCAGAGTGAAAGAGAAAGAAACGTATTTGTAAGCTTTCAGGATAGCATAGTTATTCTTGTATGCTGAATTCCTCTTAGGTTTATTTTTAGAGAGACAATAATAACTTTTGGGGAGAAGAGACAAGAATTAAGTTTTTAAAGTCTCTAGACACTGTTTTTTAGCTCAATACCATCTCTATTATTTCCACTCTGCTCTGGAAGAGTAATTCCTTCCCTTCAGTTTGTACTTTTGCCAAGAGGTGTCAAAACTGCTTAAAAAAAAAAAGCTTAAAAAAAGCTTGAATTTGATTAATATAGAGAAACAAGACTTTGCCTGACTGATAATAAAACTGATAAATGACATTTGAATTACTTGTAGCGGTAATTTATTACATAAAATATCTTTTATTTGACACACGATTAGTTGCTGGAAGCATCACTCAATCTGACTAGTTTAAACATGCTTTTAAATGAACCCCCAGTAAAAAAACAGGGCTGTCTGCTGTTGGCATTATGAAATATACTAATCCAGCAGTGAGGACAAAAATCTGACTTTAAATATTTAAATGATTAATTGGGTTTATATATTTTTTTACCTTCCTAACCCTTATAATTACAAGCAAACTCAGGGGAGTTTCTGAGCTAAACGTGCAAAGCCACGTGCTTATCATGCATGTATTGTCTGTGTTCTTGCCCATGGTATTTATGGTCTCCGTTCATGCAGATTTTACGTGTGCTTAAAAATCAGCTCCAAAACCTGCTTTGGTTGTCATTTAGACTTCTTCTCCCACACTAGTGCTTTCATCAGGTGGGAGACTGCAAAGTAGAGACATTTTTCTCTGATGAGTAGAAGTGGTGACTAGAATCTGGTTACCTGTTTTCTTTTCTTTTTTCGTTCCTTCTTTCTTTCTTTTCTTTTCTTTTCTTTTTTTTTTTTTTTTTTTTTTAACTCCTAGAAAAATCACCTTTTTATTCTTCAGTTTCTGCAGTTTTAAATGTAGATATTAGTGATGACTGACCATACTTGGATACATAAGGCCTGTTAGAAAAGCCAATTCTGAGATGAATGGGGTTCTTAAAAATAGTAAGTATTTATGCTGGAAATGCAGTTTACAGTTGCTGTTGTGAAAACTGAATATGCTTACAGAAAACAAACATACAGATGGAGAAGATGGTTGTGTATTACATTGGCTTTTGGTTGTCTCTTATGTAGAATGGTTTGTTACATCCCTATTATGTAGGACGTCTCTTTCAGGAGGATTTCAGTACCTAAACTGTAAGAGTATCTGGGCCATTATTGTTTTTTCACTTCTTCCACATTTTATTCTGGTTTTACAGGAAGGGAAATTGAGGATATGTTAAGAAGTCAGTGTGAGTAGTTGAATTACAACTGGGAAACTTCTAATTGTCACTCCATCCCATGTTTTAGGTTATAGTCTTGGAGTGGAAAAGCAAGAACGAATGTAGATTTTAGGCAGACTTATGGCATTCTTCATAACATTGTGATGTTGATGTGGTCAATACAGAGCCTTCACTATGTCCCTTATCACTTGTTTTTTCTGTCCACCTCCCTCCCTTTTTTTTTGTCACTAGACTGAATTATTTCACACATCTCTGAAACGAGTAAAATGGCATTTCAGCTTCTTGTCTTTATAGACTCTCTGAACTTTAGGAAAGATCATTCTGGTCCCTTTTCATTAATAATGAAAACCAGGGGGCAATAAAATGTTCTTAGCTCAACATTACAGGAATGGAAGGAAAGATGAGTGAGGTGAAAGGGCAAAACTGACAGGGTCCTGCAGGTGCCTGTCGATTCTACTCAGAGGTCACTGCAGTTGGGAGGTAGTTAGGGACAGCCAGTCAAGGACTGCCAACCTATGCACAAGTCACAGTTGGACCCACAGAGCCTCTGTGATTAAGTAACCGTTTACAATAGGCCATTCATCCTGGAATGAATTGCATGGTTGTAGAAGAATACTTTTAGCCTGAAGTTCATGTCAGAGAGTTGGAAACCCAGGAATATTCAGAATTCAGGTATCAGAAATGACAGTGAGGGCAGAGTAAGAAGGGGAAGGTGGAATCAATGACTGGGGTTTGCAGCAAGATTAGCCAGAGATCATTTTAAATCCCAACATGTACACAGCCAGTTACTGCAGTTTAGCCTGATGTATGTTAACTCATTAAGTTACAAAGTTATGATAATTTGATCATGTGCCTGAACTCTAAAACTGCAATTGCAGCAACCTAAGATACTGCTAGTGACAATACTCACCAATTCTGGGAGTTTAGAGTTGTTTTAATATGTGAATTTGTATGGCAGATACTCTGAGGAACTGAAAAGTAGCAAGAAGCAGCAAACTGCCTCTGTTTGAGGGTCAGTGCCTGTCTGTAGAGCCTAAATGCTGGGATTAGGAAGAACTGTTGCAAGGAAACGCTTGCAAGAGACCTCAGTAACAGTGAGATTGGCAATAGATGAGCAAAACAGAAAGGAGACAAGCTTCCAGTCATTTCAGCCAATTAACCCTCCCTCTGGAAGCCCAGTTTGAAAGTTTGGAGAACAGATTTCCTAGACATTATAGGTCATGCAGATTTGGATCTGTCTGTTTGGAGACTGCACACCAGCCTCCGCCTCATCAGTGCTGCCCACATCCTGCCACTGAACTTTAGGAAAGATCACTCTGCATCCTCTTTATTATTAATGAAAACCGGGGGCAGTACAAGATTCTCAGCAAGAGCATTAAGAGAGCTGCGAGGGAGGTGAAAGGATAAAGCTGGTGGAAAACTACAGGTGTCTTCTGATTGTGCTTGGAGGAGCGGAACATGCCATATCTTTGCTTTGCTCTGTTGAGTCTCTAAGCTTCTGTGCAGAATTGTGCGTTAAGTGTCTCAAGCTTTTCTCTATTCCTTTTCCTCTCTGTAGATATTTAATTGCATATTTTGTCTTTGTGATATGCTTTGGTCCCTGTTCTTAATTCAGGCATGAAAGACACTGATTCCTTTTCTATTGCAGTAGTCCATAGCTGCTGACAGAGTATTCATGAACTTTTTTCATGAACTTTTTACTTTGCTTTTTCCTCTTTCTACACTTTTCTCAGTCCCTGACTGTGTCCCCATTTTCAGAAGTTATGAAAGTGAAGGGCAATTGGTATGAGTTAACCTTAGCTAGCACTAACAATACAGAGAGTTGTCTGGGGCCAATACAGTAGGGTTCAGAATGTGTTCTTCAAGGAAGTAGTAAGGGAAAACAGTTTGATGGAACTTTATTAAATACTGCTGTGATTTGTCTTGCTGTTAAATGTTAAACAAGGCCAGTCCCACTGCTGCAGGGCTATACTGATGTTCCAGTGTCCTAAGGCTGGTAGTCTTTGTACTGCACCTTTAGGGGCTACCAGCATCTTCATGTCCCCTATTCAGTAAATCTATGCCTGCTAAGAAACGGAAGAATTGACATTATTCATTGCTCTGCTATCCAAATCAGGAGGGGGTTATTAGGAAACCAATTGAAAATGTTGCCAGCTGCAGTTCTGACTGTGTTTATTTCTTGATTTTGGCTTATAGATCCACCTACGTCCAGATGGCGAGACTATGGGGCTTTGGCTATCATAATGGCAGGGATTGCCTTTGGCTTCCACCAGCTATATAAGGTAATATTTTCCCCACTACTCCAGCAGCTTGTTCTGTACTCAGAGAGAACGATGTTTTGCTGCTTGTGTCCAAATGATCATGTTGGTTCTAAGTGCAGTTCCAGTTGGTGCAGCATCTGCTCTTGCTGACATTCCCATTGGTATGTTTGAGAAATGTAGACAGTTAACCTGAAAATGCAGAGTCAAAAAGTGGCAAGCAAAAAAACCTATTTTTCACCAGTAGTTCTCAAACTGCTAGAAACAAGGTAATTTTCATCATATATTTTTTTATATATAAATATATATATATATACACATATATATATTTAAATTGGGGAAAATGAACACAGTTCAATAAAGGAATTTCCTCATCATTGGCCAGTAGACACTAGCATCATACACAGGTCCTGTGTGCCAGTCTAATGCTTTGTCTACTGCTGATTCTGCACTGTGGGTGAGCAAAGAATCTTGTTTGAATGATCAGAAAATTGAAAAGAGGATGCTAACCTCCAGTTCTGCTGCTCATCCATGCTTCTACTCCAGTGTGCTTAGTACAAGATAGAGCAAGCATGTGTTTGCTTGTGTACTGTAGAGACAGCTGTCCCTCCTAATTTCTTGTGTAGTGTTTCTCCAGCTGAACATGTTCTTTCACTCCAGATTTGTTCTCCAGCTCTCTGGTAAGTGACATTAGATAATGTCTTCTGGGAGACAGTCACATTCTCTGTCTATATAGGAAGATATGGACTCCTCAACTGGTTCAAGAACACAGCAGAATGTAAATGGCTTTGGTCCGTTAGAAGTTATGTTTTATTTTTCAAAAAAGGGACAGAGATAAAGAGTAACAGTTAGTTTTGGGGTTTCGTGCTTGTTTTTTTCTTTAATTAACAGTTACTGGCTTGCTTAGTAGAATCTGTTTTACAAATCAAGTGTTGTCCTTCTTTTTTAAGCTACTTGTTTTTCTCTTTCCCTATCATTAATTACGTAGGTCTTGGGGCAAAAGAGGGAGGCCAGATTTGGCAACATTTTCCATCTATGCAAGTAATCTTCCATGACTGTGCAGGGTGGCTTTTTACTGAGTTACATTATCCCCTTGGTTTTTACATTAAAGTAGTGATGCCAATCTTACTGATTTTTCCATTCTTGCAAAGGATGGTGGAATTGATAAGTGTCCAGACAGATGTTAAGGCAACAGCTACTGGGACTTGCGGACCTTAACACATTGCTGTTATTAAATTACACATATCTAATGGGTATTGATGCTTTATATAAATTTTTGGCATAATGTCACTGACGCTGTTAATATATCCTACTGCTGTACTCTTTGTTTACGGATCTTGCTCTGCTGTCTATCCAAACCTCGTAAGACATACTGTGTGCCTAGCAGAGACCCGTATTCTTTTATTGGAGTAAGAAATCTTTGGAGACAGTTGATAAATTCCCTCTACTCTTCATGGGATTCTGAGGGGGGTTGCAAATAGATTTTTATATGAAAGATAGGATGCTAGGATGAGACATAGTTGTCCATCTGTGTTCCGTGAGGATTAAAAGAGAACTGTTTATGAAAGTCATCAAAAGCTGTTCAGTTTTCAGAATGTCTGAGTGTAAACATGTGTGTGCGTATGTGCTTTGTGTGGATAAGAGCTGAGTACAGTGAAAGGGAAATCTTTAAGCAGTGCTATTAAGTGCAAAAGAATGCTATCCCATACATCAGTTTGGATAATCAACTCTGTCTCGGAAATGTTCCTGTATATATGCCTCTACAGTGGCTGTATGTGCATCAAAGAGCAGGCTGAAGAAGAATTGTTAGGTACTATCAGCGTTGTTTCAACGTTCTAGACCGTTCTCTCTTGCCTTTCTTTCACCTGTCATGTTGTGCTTGAATGTGCTCTTTAGTTAGAGTGCACATTCAATTCATATGTGCGGCGCTGCACAAGGAACCATGGTAATTAGGGGATAACTGTGACCTATTAGATCAAATCCATCCTCTGCAAGGACAGAAGGAGGTAGATTTCATGACTGCGTACAGTATCAGTGAGCTGCCTCCCTTCCTCTAGGAACTTGATTCTCACTCTCTTTAGCCCTAATTCCTCGGTTCTCTGTTACTGTTGTTAAATCTGTTCCATTTCCTTTCATCTTCACTGTTTCTCCAGATCTCTGCTTTTCCCTTCACCATTCCAATACTCCCTCAGAGTTCGTTAGATGTTATAATACCTCTCATTCCTTTGCTCGTTCTTCCCTGGCCCTTTTTAGCGTCAGTGCTTCCTTCTTCTCCCCACTTCTGCATTTCTTGCCTAGTGGATGTAGCTCGAATGTTACGACGTGTCACTGTGTTCGCTTGAGAGAGCGTAAGATCTGAAATTGTACTCTGCATATAATGAATGTTTCTCTGCACCAAGAGCTGTCCCCAGAAACCCTGAATGGAGTTAGGAACTGTCTTTCAGCACCCCTAAAGACATAACCACAGAACTCCTGTTTTCTTTTTTTAAACTTCTTTGAGCTACTTTAGGAAGACTTTCCTTTCTCAGCCAGATGTGTGGATAAATGATCACTGACTCTGTAATAAAGAATGAGCTTTTTTGTGTTGGGCTTTAAGAAAGTTTCAGATAGATTAGGAAGACTACTTTGGCTATCCCTACTTCCTAAAAACGTTTCTCTACTCCATGCAGAAATACCTGCTCCCTCTCATCATGGGAGGCAAAGAAGACAGGAAACAACTTCAGAGGATTGAGTCAAACATTTCTGAGATGAGTGGCAGTGTGACACAGACAGGTAAAGATTAATGACTCCATCAATTCACCCCTCAAAGTCCTTCTCCTTGTATCCTCCATTCTGCAAAGATCCCCCACCCTTTTATTTCCCTCCATCCCCACTTTACATGGTGACTTCATTTATCTGCTCTGAGAATCTGTTCACATTTGCAAATGAAGCCGCCGTCATTTCGGTTTAATTTGAAATTGCTTGTTTACTGTCGGCGCGGCCTCAATTAATTATGTTTTTACGGAAAGGCTCCCAACCTCAGAATATTAATAAGGGGAATAAAATGACAGCCTTTTGGAGGGCTGTAAAGTTCATTTTTAATTTCTGCTTCTCTGATGTTTTCAGGGGCTTTTTTTGGGTGTTTTYCCCCCACCTTCCATCTAAAAACCCAAAACAGAGTCAGGAGAGTCTGTAATTACTGTGCCTTCCTGACCTCAGCCACCTTCTCTGTTACTGACTCTATAGGGAACCTGTTCATTACCTGATGTCCTAATGATGGCCTGTATTAGCTGATATCTGTCACACCAATAGAGTTTTTAATTTTATTTTGTTTTATCACCTTGTTTACTGGCTGAAAGCTTTGAATAAAGCACCAAAATAGAAAAAGTATTCCTACAGCAGGAGTTGGAGCCCAATAGTTGTTCTTCAGTGTTTGCTGGGGGTAGGAGGGGTATACAGGGTGTTCTGAAATACAAGGCACAAAGTGTATTCAACTGATGGGAGGGGGAAAAGTGTGATTTTCAGCAGTAAGTTGTTAAGGGTGTTGGAGGAGAAGAAGCTGATGAGTTGAGGGTGGGAGGATGCTAATTACACTTTTTAGTGGAGGGTGAGAAGAAAAGTATCTTTCATTTCTTACCACACCCTAAAGTCAATCCTGAGACTAGCCTTTCTCCAGACTGGAGCTAGCCCCAGAGTTTGCCAGTGTGAGACCCAAGATAGATAAATGATACAAACATTGTATAAGTTCAGGGAGATGTACAAATCATAAACCAATATAATTAGAAGGGAGAGGTTTTGGATGGATATACTGTGGGCTATAGACATCTATACAATGGAAAGATAAACTAGAAATACTGGAGGTTAGATGCRGTGCAGGTAGATTACCCATAGTGCAGATAAATCATATGGATTAAAGTGAGCAGGCGGGTGTAGATAAATTAGATATAGTAGGAATAGAGACATCTTGTAGCTAGACAGCAGGAAAGATGCCTGTGTGTATGCGTGCATGTATCTCAGTTTAATTCTGTCCTGATTTTCCCCATCACAGTGACTCAGTTACAGACAACTTTAGCAGCTGTTCAGGAACTGCTAATACAGCAACAACAAAAAATCCAGGAGCTCACCCAAGAGCTGGCTGCTTCTAAGGTACCATAACTCTTCACCTTTAGAACATCCCCATCTCCTTTGGAACATGTGTGGCTTCTTTTGTGTGCACAAATCCGTCCTTCATCTCATATTCCCCACCAGTCTCTCTGCACCTGGCATTATCTAGGCTGTCTGTTCAAAGCATTGGATATCAATTGGGTGCCTAATGAAATATATCTAGCTTCCAAGAGGACTTTGTAATACAATGTCATATGCAGCCTTTGCGTTTGAAGCCTCTGACTTGTTCTCAGCTCTGTAACTCTTAACCATGCCAGGAAAGTACAAGTATGTTACACGTCTAAAGGAAGGGCAAAGAAATGGGCAACCTGCATTGCAGTTGAGAAGCATTAGCTGTCCTGTTAGTCCTCTGACCAAAAGAGGTAAAGACCAGATGTGCAGAGGTTTTATTTGTGGGTAATATGTCATTTTCATGTTTTTCCTGTATCCTTGTATTTTGATTCAGAACAGTGGCAAAACACATGCTTGAAATATTGTATCTAAGTCGCTTGTTCAGATCCAGGCCAGGTAATGACTGAACGGTCTTACTATTGGTGGTTTGTTTCAATAATTTTGGTCATCTCAGTGTAACATGTGGCCCCAGCACAACCATATTTGGCTCCCACAGTGGCCCATTCACCTTGAATCCTGACTGGAACCCAGCAATAGAACTGCCAGCTGTGGCCAGTTAGTTTAGTTACCTCTGCTTTTTAACCAAAGTTGATTTTCCTTCTGGCATTAAGACTTAGTGCTTTCACTCTCTAAAGCACTTTGCAGCAATTGTCCTAAGTCTTCTGTCATCCAGTAGGTGTTGATTATATGTGAGGTGGGATGGATTTGAACAAGTCACGTAGAGCTGAAGTCTTGTTTTCACTTATAAAATTACGATTATTTAGATCCCACTCATCTTTCAGTATTTTTGTACAAGGAGAGCTTTTTCTTTTTGCTATGAAACCCCTTACACAATGCCTTTTAGCCTTTTTCCTGCAGTAGAAGCAGTTGTCTTCTCCCCTTACCTATACTTCAGTCTTGTACAAACTCTTTGATGGGATGTAACTGGTGGGCCACAGCTGACTATGTGGTGTGCACACTGTACAGTAGGAATCCCTTAGTGGCACAGCTGTAAACCCAACCATGAAAGCCAGTTTATGGTCACAACACTTTGCTTCAATTTTTCTTGGGAACTGTGGCCTGTCGGTGGCCTGGAGCCAGTCCGGAAATTGGAAAACTGTTTTCAGGTCGTAAGTGTTAAGATTAATACCACATGTTGAGCTTTAAGAAGGAAAAAGGGCATAAGTATCTTGGTGGTTTAGAGAGTCTTAAAAAAGCTTTTCCTTCCCTCCCCTTTTCCTTTCTGCTCTGAAATGGTAGCACACATTGTTATGATATCTAAACCTCATGTGTACAAAGAAAAACTTGGGCAACCCCACAAACCAAAGAATAAAAGCTGTGTTTTCTCAGCTGTAATGTAAGTTTTTATATCTGCTTTTCAAACTCCTACTGGCATGCTGTAAAAAATTAAAAAGAGGAGCTTTAAGTAATTAAAAAACGTACATAAAAATTCAAGACTTGAATTTTCTACAACTGTTTTTTAAAGAGACTGGCTAAAAAGCCCCAGATGTCAGATTTTATTTCTAAATCCTAGGCATCTGGCACCATATGTGTTTTGGAAATTTGAGTCCTTTGCAGACCAGTGAGTGGAAATCACTCCCTTGTTAATGTGCTGCTGTAGCTTTCAAGGTCTTGGAGAGCCAGAACAGTGGCTCCTGGATTCTTGCTGTCTGAGGGCTGGGAGTGCGAATCCCAAGGGAACGCATCTGTGTATATCACACCTACTAGAGACTGAGCCCCTCCCAACTCATTTGGTTTACAGCCCAGAAGTCACTGTGAGGAATACTGGCTGTGAAGCTGTTGGGGATTATTCAATATTAGCTGAAATCTGTGTAAAGGATAAGTAGGAGCAATCAGTCCTAGTTATACCTAGTATGAACTGATGCAGAGGAGTTTTGTGTTATTCGAGTCCTAGCTTCCTTCAGCAGGGAATCTCTTATGAATATCTCTGGGGAGGTGCTCACAGATGGACTGATTTTGAGAAGCTTGTAACAGAAATAACTATGGGAAGTGCTAGATGTGAGAGTATTCTTTGGTTCCGTGCTCATCCCATCCCTATAGGAGTTGCTGTAGTGGTAGGATGGGGGAACTATAGATGATAACCTCTCCTTCAAATATTCTTCACATTTTTCCATTCCTCAAAAGGTTAAAAGAAAAATTGCCAAAAGTATTGTATGCAGTGTGTTCCTCTCAGTTGTTACCTTACTCTAATTTCTGCCTGACATCCCATAGCAGTTCTGATGCAGTGCTGACAGCAGCTGTGCCAGGCTTCCATGAGTTACTTATCTTTCCTCACCAAATTGCATTCATTGCCTTGAAATATCCAAGAGAGAGTGCCTAGTCCAGCTGCTTCCTGGAGATGCAATCTGGTAACTCAAGCATAACTCTAATTTTCAGATCTAGTGGGGAAAGTTTTTGGAGCTTTCAAGCACCAGTTTGTCAGTCCACSTCTAAATGCCACACACACAAGATTATTGACCCTTTCTTTCATGGTTTGGGAGAAATAAATGAGAGGTCTTAAACCAGTTATTTATATATAATATTTGAATCTATTGCCTCAGCTAAGTGGAGTCTCAGGAAAGAGTAAAGCACCTACTTCTATGTGACTCCTACTGCCTTTCAGGATCATAGTTCTTCCTCTCTAGAAATGGTACCATAGGTCAGTGTCAAACAGTTTGATTTACCTCTGTTTGTATTGCTCTCTGCCTGACATGTTGTTGGAAAACTTCCTGTGCAGACCTTGCTTTGTTTGAATTCTTGAAAGTGTTGGGCTCCTTCTAAAGGATAAAGAAGGGTCCTCTTGAGATGCTTAAACAGTGAACGTGCATGTTAAGTTGGAAACAAGATGAATTAGTTCCCAAAACTGAAAGCGAATATTCAAATTATCTTAGCACCTCGAGAGAACTGTTTTTTCTGATCATTGTGAGAATCCATTGAGGTCCTCCTTCTCTGTGGGAGTTTTTTCTGGCCAGACCTGAAAAATTTTAAATGATAGGGCTTATATATGTTATCCTCATTGCTTGAGATCCTCACACAGGAGGAGAGAGAGGGTAAGATAGAAAAATATTACTTTTGTGAGCTACCCCCTAGTTCATACTTTTGATTTTCACTTCTTTTTCATGTTATAGGCCACAACTTCCACCAACTGGATTCTGGAGTCGCAGAATATTAATGAATTGAAATCTGAGATCTACTCATTGAAAGGACTCCTCCTGAACCGGTATGGATGGAGTATGTGAGCATATTATTGTGTGGGGAAAGGGCTGCTTTTTGGGGTTCTCTCAGTCATTGAGGGGTAAGGCATTCCCCAAAGGAACTAGCTCTATACCTATCCTATTACTGCTGTTTTAGTAATACCACTTTGCACTCCACTATCACCTTCTATTTGCAGGTCTCAAAATGCTTTTCAAACTTGCCTTAAATCACAGAATGCTTTGGGTAATTAATAAGATTTTTCCTCGTTGTTTGAGATAGATAAATTCTCTGCCATTCACTGCAGGTAGGATGCCTCTCGCCTAGTTTTAGGCGGGGACTGTATATGGTCTCCACCTGAGCTGCCCACCTACATTTCCTAATTGAGAGAGAGAAGCAATTCTGGATACAGTTCATCTGACCTCTTTACAGTTAGGGCATAACGAGAATGAAAAAAAGCATACTTCAGTAGAGTCTGTATCTCTCCTTTGGCTATCTCAGGTACAGATATCTTATGCTGTAGATGAGGCAGTATAAATCCCAGTCTGTGAGACAGTCATAATTGATCAGATGTCAGTTCTTAGGAAAATTCTTTTTTCCTAGAACATATCTCAGAGTTTATTTAGCTTTTGATCCTTTCACTCTGATATGACTCCCATGCCCCTTTTTACATGTGACTGAGTCTTCCCATATTATCTGTTTCTTAAGATGTCAACTTCAAAGATAAATTTAAGATTGGACTAAACATGTTTTGAATCTGAATGGGTGTACTTTTCAGAAGTCTGAAAAGTGTGTTGGCTTTTAACATTCTTTTAAAATTCTCTTTAGCCCTCCTGTTCCCACTAGGAGTCATGGTAGAAAGCTTTGGGTGATTGGGATTCCATATTCAGTTACCATCTGTTAAGTTAGTTCATACTAACATCACTATCAGGGAGAGAGTACTAGTTAACAACACCTCTTCAACAATGGGAAAGATGTTCAGAGATTACAAACCTGTTCATCTGATTAGGCCTCTACCTGTCAGGCTGGATGAGGAGCAAGCAAAGAGACTTACCTGTCCTTTGTCTTTTTGTTGAGGAGAGTTTCATCTGTCATTTATAAACACAAAATCTTTCAGCTGTCTACTGCTGACCAGCAGCAGGGGGATAGGAGCTCCCCAGGGTGGCAAAGGGGAAGGGGCTGTCATTAGGGAAAAATCATTATTTTATGCAGCTGGAGGATAAGTGCTTTTAGGAAAAAGCCAAGAAAGTCTCCAAATTGAATTTCTGTTAGCATTTATGATACTGGTTGAATAATGCAGGCATTAGCTTGTTTGCACTCACAGGAGATGGAGGTTAGAATAGCAGAGTTCCTCCATGGCTAGTGGTGGCAGTGGAGGTAGGGAGGTGAGTGCAAGTACTGTTCGTAGTTAAACCTAAGAAGGTGAAATCTGCTATATTTGAGTGCTCACTGCAGGAGAGCAACCAGCTTTCTTGGTCTGCTCAATCTTGTTCTTGGCACTAGCCAGTTTCTAAGGGGCGCATGAACTCCCTCCTGCACAGCATCTTCTTCAGAGCTTGATCAGATAAGTCTTCACACTCCCAGTTCCCACATGCACATGCAAGGATTGTGTTTGCATCGGAAATACCAGATCAGACTTCTTTTTACTCTGTTACTCATGACAAGTGACTTTCTGAAGGCAACGGTGCTCCCTGCTGCACTTACATTTGTCCTCTTTGGTACTTGGATTCTCCTTTTAGGGCTGGGCATTAGCCTGGTGCTATCAAATCCTTAAAGCCCACCTGGAGAGGATTGACTGAGGACAGAACAGCCAGTTCTTAAGTTGGTGCAAACTAATATGACTGCATTCAAATCAGGGAAGCCGAACCAGTTTGCAGCAGCCAAAATCTGGCCCAAACATGTGAAGTGCATGCTGGGACTAGGAGTAGGCTCCGGATTGTAAGGAGCCTTCATGCAATTGATGTGTATCACAGTGGAGATGAGAGCCAGATGGTGAAATTCCTTGGCTCAGTCCTGAGGGCCTAATGCCTTTGACTTCTTGCTCCAGTGGGAATTTTCTTTACCAATTAATTAGTGGTTGTTTTATAAAGGGATATTGAACACCCCTATCTTTCCAGAGGCAGCATTCCTGAGTGCCAGCTTAGTCTGTTAAATTGCCAAACCAGATGATTTCAGCGCTTCAGATTGCCCAGCTGTGTGCAAGCAGCTTTTCCCGTGTGTGCAGGCTCAGTTACTGGGTGCCTGTAAAGCACTTTGAGATTCTGGCTGAAGAAGTGAAGTGGCCTTGGTTTTATTTGTTTATGACAAAAGAGACTTGCAATTTCTTGCAGTCCTACTTTACATGATTCCCCTAGTACAAATGCCACCCTTCTTTCCAATGATAACCCCCTCGGTGTTTTTAATAAAAGCCCCTTTCTCTCCTTTTCTTCTCCCTAACCCCCCAAGGAGGCAGTTTCCTCCCTCCCCTTCAGCTCCTAAGATCCCGTCATGGCAGATCCCAGTGAAGCCAAACTCACCCTCCAACCCTGTTGCTGCCAACCATAACAGCAGCAGTGACATCTCGCCAGTGAGCAATGAGTCTACTACCTCATCACCAGTCAAGGAGAATCACAGCCCTGAGGGCTCGAAGGTCAGCTGCCATTTGCTGAACACAGAGGAAGGCAACAAGGCAGTGATAGACGTCAAGAGCCAAGTACGGATGGAGGTGCAGGGTGAGGAGGAGAAAAGGGAAAACAAAAGGAATGAAGAGGAGGAAGAGGATGATGAGGATGATGATGTGAGTCACGTGGATGAGGAGGAATGTCTGGGCGTCCAGACTGAGGACCGGCGAGGAGGAGATGGGCAGATTAACGAGCAAGTGGAGAAACTACGAAGACCTGAAGGGGCCAGCAATGAGAATGAGATTGACTAAGGCATCTTGGCTTCTTCTTCAGCTGCTATACATCTTCCCTAGCCTTCTGCACTGTCCACGGTGCCTCTCCCATTTTGTGGAGAGAAGTGCCCCAGTCCCCTCCAGTGATTCTTCCATGATTGATCTTGAATAGGGTCATAATTGCCCAGCAAACAAGGTGGGCCCCGTTTCACCACAGGGCTCTGCAGCATTGCAGTGACTGCTTCTTCCCTCCCAGTCCCACCTTCTCCCCATGACCTGGGGTCACTGCCTAGGCTGGAAGACCAATCGCCTTATCATGCACCATAGCTACAGAAATAAGTCATCTTACAAAAACATCCAGGATCTGTCCTGAAGTGGTCAGCATCTTCACTGCATCCTGGAGTCCTTCTATTCAGTCTCAGAAACCAGTCTGTCCTGAGCTATTCTATTTCACAAGCCTTTAATCCCACATAAGTCCTGAACCAGTTCTCTCTGTTTTCCAAATAACCTTGTGTTTTATTTCTCAAACTAATTGATGTTCCATCTCCAAATCAGAAAGTTGTAACCCCAAATTCCTCATTAGATCTCACTCTCAGCCACCTACTTTCAAAGCTTATGTCAAGCCTCAAATTCCTGAAACTACCCAACATTTAAAAACACTAAATCTTTTGTGGGGTCCAAAGAACATTATTCCCACCCCACATGCTCCCTTCCACTCATCAAAGTGGCCTCTTGCTAGGGATCCAAGTCCAAGTTTCATGGCAACAGGAAAATKCATGAGAACAGGTGGCTTTGTTACCAATTACTCCCCCGTGAAAGAAGGCTTTGAAAAATGACCCCACTCATCCCAATTATTACCCCTTTTTCTCCAAAAGCAAATGGAGCTCACATCAGTTTTTGACATCTTAAAATTGATTTAAAGCTCTACTGAATGAATGAAGTGATATCATATGGTGAACAAGTTGGTTAATTCTGAATCTTCACAATGGTTCTTAGCCTGTTTCTTTTCCCTAAATGAGGAGAAAACCCTTCTTAAATTATCAGCTGAGACCTGCATCTACATAACAGGAGCCTGCTTCAGCAAAGCAGTCTTTGCAGAAGAAAGAACAATTCCAGCTCTGAGGTACACCACTATCCTTTCTTGCCCAGCCCAGCCTTTTTTCACCCCACTGGGGCTATACGCAGAATAAAATGGTGAATTTTGAAACCTCTCATTTGCAGCATTGTGTTCTCAGCTGGTAAAATGGTGGTGTCCAATTATTATTCACTGCATCAGAGCCTCTTAGCAGAGAAATTCCTGTAACATCTAAGTCACCCTCTCCTCACCAAGCAAGCGTGCTCGTCTGTGTGATCATGTATAGATTTAAAATATAAAATACAATTGTATATAATTGTAATAAATATGAGTTACCACTATTTAACACCAGGCTGTTACTGGATTACTGTGGCTCTTATTCTGGGAAGAAATAGGCATGCAGGGTGGTAAAGGGAGGGAAAGGGGAAGATTCCAGAAATTCAGTGCTTTTAAAATGTTTTTCAGATGACATGTATAGTTGGTTTGTGTTTACGCTGCTCCAGTCCTAGGTTATGTCAGCAGGAGGCAGTGTACAGAATGGTGTAAGTGCAATATAAAGTACAATATAAATAGCTGTAACACCACCTCAATGCTAGGTTGCCTCTGTCATTGCAGATAGTGAGATGAATACCTCATCTTTTGAGTAAAATGCAGCTATTATGGTCCCCTTTCTCCCAGCAGGAGGCACTGCAGGGCCCAGAAAGCAGCATCTTGCTCTGTTTCCACCCCTTGCAGCAGGAGGTGCTGAAGGGAGTGCGTGAGATATCCCACAGCAGTTTTGTCTTATCTACCAGCAGGGAATGCTGTGTGGTATCCCATGACTCTGCTAAMCCTGCCGTGTTAGTACAGAAGCCATTGAAAAGAATGGTGTACAGCAACTCGTAGCTACTGTACTGTAGTCCCATCTTTGTTCAACAGAAATATTTGGCTCCCATCTTAAAAATGAGGGATTTACTTGATTCCTGAGTATTTGGGTGTCTGGTACACAGTGACATTTTCCTGCTCAGGGGGAGCTAAAGGGACCTTCATATTACTGTATTTAGACCTGCTGTTGAATGTGATGATTTCTCATTCCTTAAATGGACGAATATCTTCCCCAGGAGTGAGTGAGTGTGTGTCTCTCTCTCCTTCTCAATCTCTCTCTCTCTGCCGTTTAATGTTCACAAAGAACGTCACGTTTAGCTAAAATGGGAAAATTTGAAAGTGTTTAAAAGCAAAGGCTTTTCTTAAGAGATGGCACTTTTCATTTCTACAAGCCAAGAATCCTTGCGAAAAGGAAGCAGGACTGAGTTCAGGGATATAATGTAAAAGTATTGTCCTGCCTGTGTACATTTTATATACATAGAAGGTTTTGAAAATAGAAAGTGCCTGGACAACAGCAGTCAGTGAAATGTGGAAAATATGTTGCTGAGGTATGTGCCTTGCAGAGTGACTTATGAGGTTTACAGTACAAGCATCCCTGCGGGTTAATTTTTCCCCCCCTTTTCCTACATGTTCCCAGTGTTCAGTTCATTTACCTCAAGTTTTCTGGTGCAGCAGTAAAAGGCATTTTTCCTCAACTGCCCTTTTTCCACCCTTCGTTTTTTGTTCTTACAATCTTTACCAATTGGTTACAGCTTTTTCTTTCCCCAAYCTGACACGAATCCCAGTGCACTCCATCACAGCTCTCATTGCTCAAAAAGCTAACTCTCGTCCTCTTGCTCCTGATGGAGTGTTTGTATACTTTGTTGAGGAAATCCAACCTATCAGCAGAGAATTTAGAAGAAGCCAGACCTCCTTACAAGCAGGTATTTTTGGAAATCATAGGTGCTGTTCCTCTCTCGCATTTTGTCTTTATTTCCAGAATAGCAACAGGTTTGGGATCAGTATTTTTGTCCTGGTGAAGTGTGTAGCCTGACTTCTAACTGTAACTATGTTTTCTTTTTTTGGCTAGAAACAAGCTTCGTAGATCAGCGTTTTGTGAAATGTTTAGCCCGCTGGCCTGTAGGCACTGAGGATGGCATCATACTAGCTGAAAGATGATCAGGTAGCAAACCCTTTGCCTGCAGAAAAGAAAGCAGCAGCAGTTACCCAGGGATTGGCTTACTCAAGTAGACTGTTTTACACTGTAATCAGCCTTTGTTTTAACACAGGAAGAAGAATAAACAATGCCCAGGTTGGTGAATTAGTTTGTTCGTAACATGGTTTCTATAGGTTCTTGGTGCTGGGTAAGAATCAGGTAAAGGGAGCCTCCTCTGAACAGTGTCACTTGAGCACATTTCAGGGAAACCCTGTGAACCTGTGGTCTGCCCTGTGGAGGAAGTAATGTCAGGTTGGTGCTTTCCAGTAATTTGAGGATATAAAAGCTCTCTGTTCAATATCCACAAGGGAAAAGTGAGGAACTCAAATAATGTGACAAGTGGGAAAGGGTTAAGGGGAGATGTCTCATGAACATCTTTATCCAACCTTCCTCACTCCCAAGACTGACAAATAAGCCCTATGTGAATCTTTGACAGAAGCAGGAAGAATTTTTTTATTGCCTTTTGCTTGATGGGAAAGTAACCTAACAGTATTTGGGATCAGAACAAAGGGGATGGACAGTGGGGTCCTGTGTAATCTTGCTGGTTTTCTGCATTACATTTTCCAATGCATTTTACTTCTAGTGTGCCTCAGTTTCCCCATGTGTGAGTAAAAAAATTTTGGCCAGTAACTACTGAGTGACAAAGGCAAGTTGCAGAGAAAGCAAATTTTGGAAACCAGATTTGTTGCTAGGTCCTGCAGCGCTCAAAAAAAATCCGCAACCTCCATTAACTGGTGTGCCTGGGAATAAGACCAATGCAAGGCTGCAGCACACCACCCAACTGGAGCCACTGTCCTCTGATTGTCTGGTTCCTGATAGCCTAGACTGCACAGCTGTGTGAGAGGAGTTGCATTGACCTTCCTGGCGTGGCTTCTTCATCTCTGTGTGTGTTGGTCAGTCTGCAAGCTTGCCCTAGCTTGGAGGCTGCTGCTTTAGACCTGGTCTTTCTTTGTTGCAGCTCAGCTTCTTCTGGCAAGTAAGTGTTTTTTAATACATATATTCTCTCTTGCCTTTGTTTCCAATAGCGGTAGGGGAACTGGCTGTGTTTCCAATGGCTACTTCATCCTGGTCTGGGGTTTTGTTGTTACTGGGGGGCTACCCTGATGTATAATGGTGGAAGGAAGTGTGGTACATGCTGGGCTGCTGTCTTGGTGAGAGAGGGAGCTATGTTGAAATTGGAAAAAACCCAGTCTGTGTGTGCTCTGGTGCTCTCGTTTGCAGTGCCTGACAAGAAATGGAAGCTGCCTTTGCCTTTTTTGGTGGGGTAGTGGGTCCCTTGGGGGAAATGAAGGCTTGACAACAGGCCCAGGGTAGTTTTGGGGGGCAAATCTGATCTCAGTGCCTGACTAGACCTTCCACACCCAGCAGCTTGTGGAGTTCCTGCATTCTGTTGCCTTATGCTCAGCACAAATTGTATGCAGTAGTGGCCCTGTGCACCAAAAACAGATACCAAGCTGGAGCTGAGAGACTTCCAGCCAGGTTTGGAGCTCTGTCTCTTTGGGTGATATGCAAGTGCCAAGTAAGAGACAGGCTTTGCATCAAGCAATTTAGAATATAAGTATAGCAATGTTGGGAGGTGAAACGGAAAGTGATTTGCATAAGAGTACAAGAGAGAGCTTCTCAGCTTGCTTCATTCTCCTTTTACCCTCTTAGACTATGCTGCTTGCACAGAAGTTGGTCCCTGTAGGGCTAACTTTAGAGCTGTGTCCACCTGTATGCTGTTGCAAGGCTGGCCCCTACTGCCACCTGTGCTGTTAGAAGTGAAACAAACTAAAGTGTACTGAAGCTGAATGTGGGGGGAGCAGGGGACAGAGAGGATGGAAGGCATGACCCAAGTCCTTGATTTACTGTGCAGTAGAAGCTCTGAACTGCGCACTTGTAGACTGAGGGGCTGGCATGGTCTTTCCCATCTCGGGGAAAAAAACAATCCCATCCCCAAAAGGGAGCAAGCACTAACCTAATAAAGGCACCAGCTGGACGAAGGGAAAACCGGCTCTTCGTCAAAAAAAAAAAAAAAAAAAAATCCTTTCATTAGAAAAATAATATATTTCATCCAAATAAGGTAAAAATATTTGAAATGGGGCAGAAGTGAGCACTAGGCAGCATCTGTCAGGCCCTTTCTGGAAAGGGGAAGATTATTAAACTCAATTACAATTTATTTTTGTAAAGTGTCTTTCAGACTAAAAATCTCCCCAAATGCTTTGCAAGGACTGCTCAGGGGTTACTTTACATATGGAGCATCTTAGAAGAATACCCCCAGTTTCCCCCCAGGCTTCTCTTTTCTACTTCTACTGGAGGATTTAACCCTTTAGGATTTTTATATTCTGAATGTGTACAAATAGCAAGAGATCTGTTATGATGCTAGCCACAAAAACACGTCTGAAGGGGTAGGAAGGTGGGGATAGGACTTCTTTTCTGGTTTAGATAAAATAGTTGCTTTTCTCTAGGACTGTTTCTTGACTGAGGAGGTGATTGACTGGGTAGGTGTGATTAAGAACATCTAGAAGTACAATTGGCTTTTTTGTTGCCTGTTTTTCTTTTTGTGTCTGTCACTTTACCAGCCTGCTTGTCTGTCTCTCAATCACTTTGCCTGCTTGGCATGTCTGTTTTGTAAAGCATCCCTGTTGTCGGTTTGTCTGTCTTCTGTTATGCCTGTCTGCCTCCTAATGTTCCTTCCCTTTTTCTTTGTAGCGCTTCAGAAACAGATTGCTTCCAACTTTATCCCCCTACTTCTGTAAGCCCATACTGAGGTTTTATCTATGTGGAGCCAGAGTAACACCTCTTTAAAATTAATTTCGTTAAATAACTTAATTAAAACTAGAGCAAATTCTTGGGTAGACATTCTTCCATCTCTTTGAATGAACTTGTCTTAGTTAAAGCAGTTTAAACTGAAATATGTGCATGCACGAAAGGCCGTGCGCTGAATTGCTGCAACTTTCCTACATAGATGAACTTTCTTTGCTTCCTGCCCTCTTACAGTATCAACAGCAGACTTCATTTCTGCATGCCTTTTTGCCAGCTTACCTCCATGTTTTTGTATCCCTTCCTTGTTATGCGGTAATACCAGCTCTTCCATTACTGCAGGCAGTAAGTTTTGGGCACAAGGTGAAGAACAGGGTGCCTTCTTGTTTTGAAATTTTTTCTGTTCCCCATAAACAGCCAGTTGCAGCCTAACATCTAGCCTGGAACTGGAGCCTTGTATCTGGTTTTCCTCCTTTCCCCCAGCTCTTTATTTAACAGGGAAAAAAGGGGGGGGAGGGAGCAGACTTAGTCTAATTATCTGCGTAAAACACTAGGAAAACTCTAGCAAGTGTAGCGAGTGCCCATGGCAGCGGGCTGCTGCCCCTTCAGACCTCTGTGGAGGGATGCAGAGTGGCTATAGCGGTGAGCTCTGGGGTTTGCTGACTGAGGGAGCTCGACTCTGGGGCCCTCACTTGCCATTGCTGGTGCTTATGGTGTGGACCTCTAGCCACAGGCCAGAATTGGTTCCTCTTCATCTTGTGGGTGTAACGGGCTCTTCCGGAGTGTAACTGCAAGTTTGTGTCTGATAGCTGGATGAACTTGCTTTCCCTGTGAGGGGCTGTATGACCTGCTTCGGCCACGGATCAGATGACTTCGTTTTATTCTCTTTAATATTTCAGATTGCAGAGCTCTGAAGTTCAGGCAGAGTTTGATTCTGGTCTGGGACTACACAAGGGTCCTAGGGGCTGGCTGGTGACAGCAAGGGCTTCGGACAAATGCCATTGGTTGCTGGCTTCACAGAGAGAGCACAAGGCAGCTCCCTGCCCTGTGGAAAGGGAAGGGGGCAGGGAAAGGCTCCTTAGTCTGCCTGTCAGATAAATCTTTGTCTGTTTACTTAAATCCTCAATGTTTCTTCATTTGTTTGTTTAAAAGTTTCCCTGCCAAAAAAGAGCAAAAGGAAGGCGGGAAGCCGCCTCCATTGGCTGCCCCTCCTCTGCCAGGATGGGGCTGGGGCACTTCAAGGGCAAGAGCAGGAGCAGGTCGAGGAGCCAGAGCACCCTACCTCCCAGGGCAAGGTGAAGGGAACAGCCTCTGGAGGGGGCCTCCTTACTACCTTCTAAGCAAATGCATAGAAAATCAGAGGCCCTGGTAAAGGAGGTGCATGTTGGGGCTTCTCATGGGCCTGCTTCTTGCCCCAGGGCTGGCGGGAAGATCTTGTCACCCTGTCAAACACCCATGTTCCCTGCAAATGCTGTTCAGTGCATTTGTCTCCACTTCCCCCCCCCTCCCTTTTTTTGTAGAGATTGTTCCCTCCAGAATTAGGTGCTGTCAGCTTTCAGGTGCTGGTAAAGTTTGTTCAAGAGAGCAAACAGACTACAAAAGCTGGGGCTCCCTGCCAAAGTGGTGTGTTTAGATACATGACAGTGTCTACAAGAGAGACTAAAAAGCATCTTGACTATCCTAACCTGTTGCATGTACATATAACTGTAGAGCCTCTTAGATAGTCTACTTTAGAAAATAGATTAGTGTGTACATTTCCTCTCCCCCAATGTGTGAGATGCAAGAGAAAGTATTCAAAAAAAAAAAAAAAAAAAAAAAAAATTGTCTGCACATGGAAAAGCATACAAGTATGTCATCATGTGCCCTCAGAATAGTTAGTTTATGGATACCTGTAAAATATAGCAGGTACACTAGACACCACATGGGCAGTTCCCTCACACATGCTAGTGTGTGCTTTCACCTAGACTGGCATACTGCCCTTGTCYCACACGTGTATTATACAAACCTGTATATTTTACTGTAAGTGTGTGTGTGCAAGACTTGTCAACAGGTATGTTCATGCATGCTCTTACTCTTTCAAAGTTTGATCAAATCAGTTCTGTCTTACTTTTTAGAGAAAAACAGGAATTATTTATTCATCTGTGTGTGTGTTCATGTACGTATGTGTGTGTGCAAAACTCCTAACACATTGCCTGCAGCATGTATGCTTTTTTGTTTAGAATAGGTACAAGCTCCTCATTGACTTTCAGAGAAGGCTTTAAAGCTCATGTTCCCATTTAAGATGATTTGAGATTTTATTGTGATGTTTTAAAGCTTCAGTCTTCTGTGGCATGCAGGTTGGGAGTTGAGGGAAGGGAGAGATTTGGCTAGTTCCTCTTCCCTCTTCCCAAAGAGCTTTTTCTTTAAAAGGGCTTCTAACATCCTTTAAAAAAGGCACCTGCAAGTTCTGTGTGAACAAGCTTTTGTGGCTGAGTGCAGAAGTGTAAGTGTGACGCCAACCCCTGGAAAGCGTTTGTGCAGGGAACTGTGAGGGGAATTTCAGAGATTGATTGTGAAGGTCTTAGATGTTAAATGTTTGGTCAAAACTGCTTTCTTGTCCTTCACTTCTGTGTCATAATTTTTCTCTCTTGATTTGGATTATTATATCCAATGCTCAGTGAAAAAAAGATTTCCATGAAGTCTTGAGGAATTTATTATTAATTTGCTGGTTATTATAAATTAAAGACTGGCTTCCATCCTAGCTCACATACCTGGGCAGCATAGCATGGACGGTACCAAAACGTTGGCTCCATTTTTTTTTCCTCTTCTTTTCTCTGTTGTGTGACTTTCTTTTTTTTCCTCCTCCTTCTTCTCTTGTCCTGTTATAGGGAGGAGGCCATGTTAGAATAACTTTTGCTGATCTTCTCAGAGAACTGAGATTTTCCAGTTCTGCCATCCTATTAGAGAGGGATGTCCCGCTTTCTCAGTAGGAGGTTGAGCTGCAGCACGTGTAGTTCCCCTTTCCTGCTCGATGAATTCTTCTGAAATCAGGCTCCCATGGGCTCCCCAGGCAGACTCATGACCCAGGGACTCAACTATCGCTCTTCTACACTAAAATCCTGCTTAGTTCCAAATTTGTCTCTTTAGTCTAGAGGCATGAAGGTAGGCTTATTTAACAGATCTATTTCCTTTCCAAGTCTTCGGGCCTTTCTTTATATTGGTATGCCTTGGGAATCGCATGTTGAGTTTTGGTTCTTGTAAATTATCTCTAGTATATGTTGTGTGTCCTAACAACTTGCTTTTCCTTTGTACCAGGGAGCATCAGGGCCCTGAATTTGCTTCTGCCTGGGTGTAGGAGGCATTGTGTTGCCCAAGTGAATGTCCTCCCAGAGCAGAATATGTTTCACTGCATTTTGTACTCAGCTGAGAAAGCTATGAGGAGAATTTCTCTGGACACTTGCACCAGCTCTGCACACCTGATGGTATGGCTCAGGGATGACTGCTGGCCCTGACACTGACTGCTCTGCATTCTGGTCTTTACAGCTCCCTATGAGATGGTATGTGCTACTGGGGTGACTAAAGAGGATCTGGGATCTGATGAAGACTTGTAAGAAAGATTCTTGTAAACTAAATCTTCTTCTCGCACAATGTGAAAACTGTTCCTTGTATGTCTGAGGGATAATGAGAGAGAGAACCTGAAGTATTACTTTTCTAATATCTATAAATTGCTATAAATACTCTTGCTAGACTGTCTGTGATAAGCAGTTGGACTAATAATCACGGTCATCTTGTGCCACCATAATGGCCATTACCCTTATTTTAGGCCAACATTATCTTCTGTATTTCTGTCATTGCTGGTCCTTATGGCCTCAGCAAGGACAGTTCTCTGTGTGCTAAGGCTGCAGTGGGCGTGTTTGGATAATGACATCTAAAGAATAGGGTGACTGGAAGTAGTGGCGGAACCATCTGGTCTCCCATTCTGTGTCCTCAAATACCTTGAATGCTTCTTTATGTTTGAGGAGAATGAACTTTTGCTGCATCTATTGGATTAAAGTCTGTGAATTGTTTGGAAAAGGGAAAGCAGTGCTTCTCTCTTTGAGTTGCACATCTGGGCTGGTGCCAAAGGATACACCCTTTGTGGATGCCTGTGTTAGTGGTTGCTGCACAAGACTTGGTAGTGTGCTGAAAGGCACTGTGTAGATACTCAACGTTATGCACGATCTAGGCAGTGTGGTTTTGTGGATATGTGTGCACATATATGCAACTGTAGGATCCTGCACTCTCAAAAATGCTGCTAGAAGGATAGGCTTGATATACTCAATGTAGTAGTGGGAACTGGCTGTTTTTTTTCCTGACTTTAAAACAAGCAGCCTCCCTGGGTGACTGATTTCCCTCTCCCTCTCCATGGCTCATGAAGTGCAGGGGCTGGATGCAGAGCTGCAGATGCCAAACTGCAGTGTCACCAGTTGCGAGAGTTTGGAATGAATGCAGCAGTAAGGTTTTGATTTGTCATCTTGCTACTTCTCCCATAACATAAGTCATTCTTCTATTTAAGTGCAGTGAGAGTTCCACAAAGTTCCAAGTTCCAAAGGCAAGTTCCAGCAAGAGCATTCAAGTACCGAGTCGTGTTGTTCCCCTCCCGGAAATACAGTGTTGTAAATATCCCTTGTGCTGTGGGCAGAGCTCCAGTGAGAACAAACTTCTGTGCTCCAAGGTCGGATTAGGAGTGTGTTCAGATAATGACATCTGAAAACAGGATGGCTGGGAGCTGCAGCAGAGCAACCAGGGGGCTTTGAAAGAGAGAGGAGCCTTATCCTCTCTGCTAATAAGGAAGTGACTGCTGCCAAGGCATCAGGCTTGGGAAGCTCTGGGTCCTCTGGTGGATGACAGGAAAGACAGTGAGGTGCAAACACCTAGCTGCTCAGAGATGGTGGGCAAATACAAAGCAGGAGAGGTTTCCTTTTCTTAAAGAAAGAAAAGTATAAAAAGAGCATCACTATTGCTCCTCCTTCCCCCCCCCCCCCCCCCGGATTCCGTGGGAAAGGCATCAGAGCAGTGTTGTATGCCAGGCCAGCGTGAAGGAGGAGCAGCTCATCTGGCATTGAAGTGGCGATGAACGAGGCTAAGAGGGAAAGGATGCTCTGACAGCCCAGTCCTGGCAGTCGGTGTGGAACCCGCTGCATTTCCAGGGCACTCAAGCCCAGCCTGTCAAGGCAGGCAGCTGGGTGTGTACTGGTCTGTGTGTAGCCCTTATGCCTCAGCAGAGACAGAGCAACGTTTGTGTGGGATGAGTTGGGGTGTGTGTGTGGGGGGGGGGGGCACAGTCCGCACAGAATCACAGAATGGTTGAGGTTGGAAGGGACCTCTGGAGATCATCTAGTCCAACGCCCCTGCTCAGGCAGGGTCACCTAGAGCGCATTGCACAGGATTGGGTCCAGGCGGGTTTTGAATGTCTGCAGAGAAGGAGACTCCACAACTTCTCTGAGAAAACTGTTAGTGCTCTRTCACTTTCACAGTAAATAAGTTTTTCCTTATATTCAGGTGGAACTTCCTGCATTTCAGTTTGTGCCTGTTGCCTCTTGTCCTGTCGCTGGGCACCACTGAAAAGAGTTCAGCGCGATCCCCTCGACACCCTCCCTGAGGAGCTCTGTGCATACTTGATACATGCACRAATTACTACAGGGAACGCGAGGATGTGAACCCACAGTGTGCTTCTGATCAGGAGTTAGCCCTCGCTGCATGCCACTGCCCGGAGGGTAACGTGAGGGTGCTTGCTTTAGAGCACCTGCCGTGCTATGGGTACACAGTCATTCTWCAAGGTAACTTGTTTGCTGTCTCGTAGGAAGTCATATATTGACTGTCCTGTCTGCCTCTTTCAGAGCAGAGAGAGAGACCTGGTGATGAAAGCATGTTCTAGGCCTTCCTCTGGTGTGGAAAGACTCGGGCCTGGCATGAATGTCAGGTAGGACTATGCTGGGGACAAGCTATACTGAGTCTCCAGTGGTCTTACCTAAACTATTGTTTCTTTACAGTCAGCACTCACAGCTACCGAATCGCCTGCACCAATGCAGTGTTAGACTGTACTGCGGATGTCAGGATGCCTTCTTGCCCGAGAAGGGCTTTCTCATCACAAAAGGCGATCATCGTATTCTGCAAGGGCCCGTGGCGTATGCGTATTGTGGCGGCAGGAGGAAGTGACAGAATGGCCAGGTAAGGGAGGCTTGCTGTCGGATGCGTGTCCGATGCCTGGCGTACCGTTCTGTGTGTTCTTGCTAATTACTGTCCAAGTACATGGCTTCAACATGGCGTTTTAGTGGCTTTTAGTGTTCCTTAACATCTGGCATACAAGCCACCCTCTGATAGTCCTCCCAGCCCCGTCCCTACCCCTTCCACGCCGAAGTGAGGTTTCCTCGTCTCTGTATTGCTAGGCTGCTGTGCAAACTTAGCTGAGGCTGATGAAAGATGTCTGTTCGTTAAGTGGGGTTTGAATGCAGTTGTAAGGTTTCACCTGGGGTACAGTGCGCACAGTTCCAGAGCAGATCCCAATTTACTACCCGCCAAGTTTGCAGGCCGAGGTAGGAAAGGGAAAACTCGAGCAGTCACATCTATAAATCCAGGTCCCAGTTTGGCAAACTGTGAAGGCGCGAGCATCGCTTCCGTCAGAGGCCCCAGCGAACACTTCGGACAGAATCACAGGGCTGCTCGAAAGGTTTGCGGGGCCAGAGTCCATATAAACAGGACTCGGTTCCTTTTGCAGTTACCATCGTAGCGCTAGTGCAGAAACATGGGTGCAGGATGACTACTAGCAATCTAGTGCTTAAAGGCCCTAACTGCTCCAATATTTGTTAGATCTTTAAAAAATAAACAGCTCCTCAATCAAGAAGACAACTTGATCATTTGAAATTTTAGTTTTTTTCCAGTTTTTATTGAGTGAAAATGTCAAACCTTGCATCAGTCATGCAAAAAAAAATCAAATAAATAAAACACATATATTAAATTTCTAATAGCACTAAATTCAAGTGGAAAAATATTCAGTTCTTAACGCAGGTGCTGAAGAGACCAGATTCAAGTAAATCAGAGCACACCATCCTGTTTAGGGTGTTTTTTTTTTTTTTTTTTTTCACTTTCTGCATTTTTGTCTCAAAACCTATATATATATCTATATATCTATATATATGTATATACATATAGATATATACACACACATATATATGTGCATACATATTATTTTTGTATTTATATATATACACATACATATTTATAAAACATTAAAAAGAGCATTGGTGGTTCAAGCATTTATTTTCCCCCCTCCCCCACAGAAAGAAAAAAATAAACCAACAACAAAACAAAAAATTACACATTTAAAATTCAAAATGAGCTAGCAATGGCTTATAGTCCTAGTGTGCAATATGGATATTACAAAAGGCTAGAATTCTCCCTCTTTTTTTTTTTAGG
>NW_028185517.1:2432080-2434836 GCF_003343005.1 Rhea americana
ACATTGGAAAAAAGATCTTTTTTTCTTTACAAAATTCCTTCCACACAGACTTTAATCCAGTTGAGTTTGTGGCTAGAATGAACAATCTAGTCAATAGTTTTTATTTCTTTTTTTGCTCTTCAGTAGTGAATGGTAGCAGAATCAGGAGGGTCCATCTCAAGGCTCGTGTTATTTGGTTTTTATTTTGTTTTGGACAGAATAGGTCCATTTCCTCTCTCCTCTTTCCCCCTCCTAGTACAGTTGGTTGAATCTCTCTCTCTTTCTCTGGTCCTCACTTTAGTAACATTCTTTTAAGCATGTATTTCCATAGTATTAGCAGTCCTGTTGATATGGTAGCTTGAAGTGGGAATAAAAGCTCCACCTAACTGAAATAGGGATTTGTGCAGTGGGGCCTTTGTTCAGAAAAGCACTTAGGCAAGAGCTTAAATCTATGCCTATTCAGAAAGCATGTGCTTAAGAGTTTTGCTGAATTAAAGCCTTAACGCGGCAGAATAAAAAAGGTTGAGTTTAACTTTCTTGGKTTTTGTTGTTGTTGCTGCAAATGTAGACACAGTAAGAGGTTTACGGAAGCGGAGAATGYGAAGTGCCCCTAGGGCCAGGGCGAGCCACCTGAAGGACCCATCTGGCAGCCATGGTCCTGTGAGGGTACCTCACCTTTCGTGGGGCTCAGGCCCTGCTTGTGTGTTGAACTGGGCTGTAGCCTGTCAGGAAAGAAATCCTTTCCCTGTGCCAGCTCCTGAAGAAGTGATAAAGGTTTGGGAGAAAGGCTACAAACTTAGGGAGAAGCAGGATGCCCTGGGGGAGAGAATGGTGTGCCTAGACGCACAGGCCCCTCTGGAACAGTTAACCACAGAAGGGTGAGTGGACAGGGCCCTGTTCTAGCATGGGCYTAGTGCCGCTGCACTGGCCACACCTGCCTAAGGCTGCAACGTGGCCAACTCCGGGCAAAGTGGGCTGGCATTAGCAGAGCTACAGTGTTTTTTTTTCTTTTTTTTTTTGGTATTATTTTTACCCCTCTCCTCCGCACACTTCTGCTTTCTCCCACCATTCTTGTGATGGTTCAGTCTGCAAATTCTGAGATACAAAAAAGAGAGGGGTAAAAACACTGTACCATGGTGTTGGTTCCCAGCTCAAACCAGCAGGGCAGGATCTCCAAYAGGCCACAGCCTCCCTGCTCTGCGTATGAGCAAGTGGGTGAAGTGAGCTCCCCACCTTGCCACTGAACACCACCTTCCACCTCCATCCCCCCACTTTAAAAACACAGGCAGGTTTAAATTAAAGCTTGCAGGATGTTGTATTGAAGGCAGGTGGCTTAATCCTGCTCCTGCAAAGTCCGTGATGTAGACTATGCTGAGTTCAGTGGTACAAATTAAACCGTTTTTTTGCAAAACRGGGTTTATGTTAAGTCCATAGATGTGCCTCTTGGAGCCCATCAACATAGTATCTAAGTACTAGAGTAAGGGAAAATATACCAGTATACAGAACCTGTAGCAAGTGCCGTTCAAGCACAGTCCTTTTTGCCCCATTTCAATTCTAGAAATTCCAGGCCCTCATGCCCTCACTCCGCCTCCAGGAGCGTGAGCCTCATTATAGTCAAGAATTGTGGTGTGCTAGAAAACACGCAGCTGAGGGCAGAGGATAACCAAACAAAACAAAAAAATGAAACCCTATGAAAAATAAAAGCCACACAAATAACTGATAGAGGAAAAGAACTCCAAAGTATTAAATAAACTACAAGCTAGTAATAACAAAATTTGTTTTGCTTTCATTTGTTTCATCTCCTCTACAAAATTCAAGTTAAAATTCGGAATCGTGCAGCTCCAGTCAGTGCTAGGAGTGAAGTCAGCCTCAAACCAGGGTTAAGGCCCCCCCCCTTCCCCTGCCAACCCCCCACACACACACACACACACACACACACACACTAAAATAAAAAAAAAAAAAAAATTGCACACAATTAACCATATCTAAGGGCTATCCAGAAGGCAGGTGACATGCCTCCCCCAAATCCCCTGGCATTTTCTCTTTTGTTCTATATATAATAATCTTTACAGGAAAAAATACTGTACAACTTTTTCATTTTTTTGCCTTTCCTTTTGAAAAATTGTCTGAAAATTCTCTTGCCGCACTTACTTACATGGCTGAGTTGCTTGCTTGTTTCTAAATCAGACATGACCTGCACCTGTTCTTTTTTGGGGAGGAGGGTAGCATGACAGAACCTAAACTCCTTGAAGCCTTAGTATCTGTTTAGGTTGAAAACAAATTACGGGGCTTCCTTAGAGCTGAAGTGTGTGTGTGGGGTGCCTGCATGATGTCAGAAAAAATAATTAGAATTTAAAAAGCAAAGGGGCAGAGATGCATGTGACAAGCCTCAGACACAAGGAGCCTTCTGGTAGGCTGGTATACTTGCAAGCTGGCACTGAAATCACTACTGTCAGAATTAATTCATATTGCTAGCTGTTCTGGAGCCCATGTATATTTTAGCCAAACCCTCTTTCTTGGACTCAGGTGAGGATTTYGGTCAACAGCCACTGTCCCAGCTGTCAGGTCCTGGGCAGCCTCCTGCCGCGTGCCTTCCCAGGCAGGGCTAGGAAGAGTGCAGGGGCGCTTGTAACCAGGGGAAAGCCCAAGGTACTGGAGGACTAAATGCAGAGTAGTTGCATTTGCCCATGCTGTGCCCAGGCTATTAGTCCAACTTGGCAAAATTTGTAAGCGTGGACCCAGAAATGCATTTATTAAGCTGGGTTACATTCTGGCCA
>NW_028185517.1:2434967-2483560 GCF_003343005.1 Rhea americana
ACGACTAGGCCAACAGCTCCGCAAGTGCCACAGAACAGTCCTCCCACATGGTATTGAGCAAAGGAACACCCCTGCGTCGCCCTCCCCCCCCAGTCTGAGCAGGGAATCCAGCTSTAAGCTCTTGAGTTCCTTGAACTGGGCCCTGCCGTCTCCTCCCTCGCAGTGGTGCCTTCCTCCTCTCCCAGAAGTCACCAGAGGTGCTGGCTGGCGCACAGRCTTGCCTCTCCTCAGTGAAAGGCTGGGAGGGGGATACCTGTCACTGTAAGACAGCCTGGGTCAGAGAGCAAGTAGTATTTACAAGGCTGCTTTAAGGGCTCGGACACACCTGTGTAAGCATGGTGTTCCTTGTGCTACACCATGGCACAGAGTGTCAGCGCGCAACCGCCTGACTCGACTGAGTCCTGAGATGGGGATACTGAAGCACCACAAAAAAAAAAGCCTTGCCTTCAACAGAGAAGCACCTAGGGGTTGGGATGAGCTGGAACTGGATGGGAGATTAACCCCAGTTCTCCCTTAACTGCCTGCTGTGCCCTCTCCCACTTACTTCAGCTAAATCCCTACAGGCAGAAGAGTAGGGATGGGGAAAGGTGCCCTAACAGCACTAGACAGAGAAAGTTTTCACAATATAAATAGCATTCAAAATTATTATCAATAATAGTAAAAAGGATCTGGAAGAACAGAGGAGTGTCCCATTCCCACCCCTGCTCATTCATTAATGCGTCCTTATTTATGTGACAATAAATACCCACTCCCACCCTTGCTGTCTGATGCCATTCATTTAATGCTGGAGAAAGAAGAGAGAGAGAGGGAGAAAGAGAGAGAGAGCGTGAGCGAGCACACCCCTCACCCCCTCCTTCCCACTGGCAAAAGCTGAGCTAGTTGTCCTTGTGACACCATTCCTTGCACGTTATATATGTGTGTGTGTGTGTGTGTGTACATTATATATATAGAGAGAGACACACACACAAATATATATTTCTAAAATTCATTACCTGTTGTTCCCACCCACCCCCCTCCAAGAAGTGGAGCTTATTATTAATATTGTACAACTGAAAACATGGAAAAAAAACAGAAAGGAAAATGAGGGGCTAGAACCCCACCCATAATGAAGGGTCCCCAGATGGATGCAGGCCCCACGCACCATACAGGGGGCAAGGAAAAGCAGCTAGCACCCTCAAGGTTCATGTCTGTAGAAAAGGGTATTTGTTTTTGCTGCATCCTGCCCTTATTTTCTGTGTTCTGCAAAATGAAACGATGCAGCACCAGTTCTGCTGCAAACCTGTCTCTCTTATAGGGCCTGTGAAGCATGAGTTTCCTTTCTTCCTCTCTCTCATGTGGCACGGAGTTTTTTTTTTTTTTTTTCACTTGCCATCCCAATCTTTGTTCTTGTCTCATGTGGGGTCCTCTTAGTAGTTCTGTGTAAGAGCAAAACCAAACCACTGCTGCTATTGTCACTAAGGTTAAGGAGAAGTTGCTGGAGCAAGGGTAGAGGCTGGGGCAGCAGCCGGAGCTGAAGTAGGAACAGGGGCTGGAGTAAGGGCCGGGGCTTGCTCGCCCTGTGACCTGGAAGCATCGCCATGGTCTGTGGAAGAAGCAGCTTCCTCTGTTTCCCCATCTTCTTTAGTGGCCAGGCCCTCCGGGTCAGGCAGCGATTCTTCAGAATCTGTGTTCAGGTCTTCCTCTTCATCATCCTCATCATCATCCTCTTCCTCCTCCTCCTCTTCCTCCTCCTCCTCCTCTTCATTCATCTCCTCCTCMTCATCCTCCTCATCCTCTTGGGAAGAGTCATCCTCATCCTCCACCTCACCGGAGCCAGATGCTACTGCTCCCCTCTCCTGAGAAGCGGCCCCAGCTCTGCTTGGTGATGGACCTTCAGCKACTTCCGACGGCTTCTTGCTGAGGTCCAGGGAATCATTGAGGCCCACGCCAGCCGCGTTTTGCAGGAAGAAGAGGGAGCTGTTGTTGTCAGTGCTGAGGTTGAGGGAACTGTCCAGGCTGATGGAAGAGTTCTGGATGTCATATTCAAGAGTGGAGTGGGCAAGGCCCTCAGGACCAGGAGAGATGGCAGGAAGCTCCCCCCGCTCCTGCTTCTCATGTTTGCGCTTATGTGAGTCCATCTGAGACATTCCCACCACTGTGTGTTTGCAACCAGGGTAGGTGCAATGGAAGTGGGAGCACTTGAGTTTGTACTTGCAGTCAGGCACCTCACAGTCCACGCTTGAGCTGAACTGGCAGAAGCCAGCAGCACTGATGACGTCCTGCTTGCCATGATGCTTACGGTGGGCTGTCACCTTGGTGCTGTCAGTGCAGCGGAAGCCACAACGCAGACAGTGGAAGTGTGTGCTATTGCCAGAGAACTGACAGTCTGGGAAGTTGCAACTCAGTGAAGACTTGAAGCGTTTGAAATCATCCAGTACCAGGTTGTCAACACGGTCATGGTGCTGGGCGTGCTTGTACATGTGGGTACGGCCGCAGAACTTGTAGCCACAATTCTCCCGTGTGCAGTGGTAGTGGGTAACCTTGAGAGAAAACTGACAGCTGGAGTCCTTGCAGTCCTCGTAGAGATCATAGCGGCGAAATCCCTCCAGCATCATCCCCTCATCCAACATCTTACGCGAGGAGGCAGTCTTACGGCGCTTGCCGAATGGGGACATGTCCTCAATAATCCAGAAACGCTTTTTGGCCCCTGAGGCAGTTGGCATAGTGATGGTATTCCCTGAGGAGAAAAAGGGAGAGTGGTATTGCTGACAGATAGATAGGTTGCTGTTCATCTCCTCTAAACATCCCRGCAAGCCCTGTACACAATGCTGCAACTGTTCCGACCCCACAGCTCATCTCTCAAGTTCCCAGTAAGCCTGAACTCTGGGATCGTGTGCTGGCTGGTGCCTGCTGCACATCACATCCTCAACTTGGAGCACACTTCACCTTGCCTTTAAGTCTTGTATACTTATATTGTCCAAATAGGAATTGTTACTTCTGTGTTTTGCAAGTCTCGCAGCCTTTTCTATTTATCATCTCTACCCCTACTCTCAGCACAGAGGAGCTGGCCTGTTCTAAAGCAAGGCCTGAGGTGTTTTACTACAGCTTTATTGGGATAAAAGTGTCAAACATGTTTAAGTATTCTAAAACCTGTACATGTGTACTAATTTCCCCTCTCCACACTCTTCATAARCTGGACAAGTAATACACTACAACTGCCATGCACAGGCAAGAAGTAAAGGAAGATCCCATGTGTGATCTAAAGTGTGAGGGAGGGATTTATAGAAACAGGATGGACTTTGGCCAGGAGACTGGAACATCCCTCACTGTAATGAGCCTGCGTATTACAATGAGTGCACTTAGACAGACAGATGGACAGATGTTCAATGGGGCTAATTCTCATCATCACTAGCCAGCAAACTCTGAGAGAAGATACAGTTTTAGAGTTTTCCCTTGGGTCTCAAAAATCACATGATACCCCTAGTAAATAAAGAGCCCTCATCTATCTTCCAGTTTTCCTTTTGGGACCAGCATAATCCAACTAGTGCTCACATCCCCTAGGATCAAGCTGAATCAAGGACTTGACCCCACTGTATCTATTAACTATTTTTCTTCTCTGCTTGCTGTTTCCAGAATCAAACCACAACCTCCAGTATCAACATGCAACACAGAGAAGGTTGGAGGCAAGAGGAATTTCTCACCAAGTGCAAAACTGTAAGTGTAACTGGAAATTATAGTTTGTAACTAAAACATTTTTGGGGGGGGTGGAGGAATGTTTATTTTTTCATCTTCATGCTGGAACTGCCATCCTGTTAAAAGGAGGCATGATTTGTGACATGTAGTGCCTGGGGCTTGAGCATCCAGACTAGCTTGCATCCTTGTCTAGGAGAGTGAAGCAGTCATTTGTTTGTTTGAATGTTGTAGAATTATTTTTTCTGGCTGATAAGCAGGTATTAAAAGTGATGGATGCTAGTTTTGCCCTATCTGGCCCTTCAAACGTCAACCTTTTAAGCGAAGGTGGTGATTACCCAAAGAAGCCTTCAAAAATTGAACTGACACTGTACTAAAAGACCTAAGTCTATGGAATGGGTAGCAGCAACTTAAACTCCCCATTTGGTTCACGGGGGCTTCACAGATTGCAGAATGAGCAAAGGGCAAAAAAATTTCCACACCCGTTTGTTACACAGCACTTTGGCTCAGACTGCAAATAAGGAAGCCAGCTTGGGCATCCATGGTGAGACCATCTTACTGACATGCAGCTGGTGGAAACAGCGTGTTAAGGCTAATTTAACCTGCCGTCAAGGAAAAAATRACTTTCTATCACTGTAGACTTCAAATTAGCAAGCTCTTAGCTATAGTATCTGTGACCAATTACTATCTGCTCCCCCCACATCTTGTATTTTAAAATCTAGTTCTGTGCTTCCAAGTGACAAGCGCATTGGTGCCTGCTATTTAGACCAATTCCTTATTCCTCCTTTAGAAAGAAAATTATTACATCAAGACCATCAAGTCTCTTAGTGTCACCATGAATGCAGATCACGTCTACATTAGTATGGGAACAACATCTTAGGGACAAGACTCTGGACAAAATATCTGAGGAGCAAGTGGAATTAAACTGTTTTAAACTGTAACAGAGTATCTACTAGCTTTTACAACAGTTCAAATACACCTGCTTAAAAGTTTTGTTAAACAGTTTTCTCATAGAGGCAAGAGTTTCAGAGCAAGGTATGAAAAAGAAAAGATGACAGCCTGACTCTCTCTTCCTCTAGACACTAGACAATGCTCAGTCCTTAACCACCAGCTGAACATTACAAACCTCAAGAGATTTGATCCCAAGCAAATCTCAATGGTAAGTGCATGCCTTAAGCCTGTCCTGTTAACTGATAATGACGTGAAAACTCAGGAAACTATTTTAAAACCTAAAGGCAAAAGAAAGGAGACCTAAGAAATAACAACAATAATTAGAGGGAAGCACAGCACTAACGTAAGGTATTTCAGGCTGCATGCAAATCAGTTTAAAAGCAAAACAAAACAAAGCTTAATTTTTTTATGTCGTATTTTGTTCACTGGAACGTGCTCCTCTGCAGAGAGGAAGGGTCTTTCTCCTGCCAAGTCCTACGACAATACCTCTGAACATCCAAGTAGAGCTGGTCCTCTAGCCAAGTCATCACCATTCACCTTGGTCTGTGCATTAGTACACATGCATACGCTGAAACTGGCAGGAAGAATGAGTGGGACATTTCTGGGCTGCCCAAATCTTCCAAAATGTGAACTTTAAGCATAAATATGCTATTAATTAACCAGAAAACAGCTGGGAGTTGGAGAAAGAGGCCAAAACTGAGACACACCCTAAAACCCATTCTGAACTGGAATGAGAATCCCCTGCCTGAGACATCTCTGATCTTAAGTCACACATGGGAAACATGGCAGCTTAACACTAAAAATCTAGATGTATTTACTGCAGCTGTACAAGCAGATGCAAGTAACAGTGAGTGTGAGCAACAGCCTGAGATGTCTGATGATGTCATCACAATGACACTGAATGGACTTCTCTGTCTCTGTTACTTGTGCTGGGAAAAGCAGCCCTGATTTTTACGGCTTTATATAGCAATAGGAAGCAATGAAGCTGAAAGTACCTATAGCAAGCCTGGAACCGGGTACGCTGTCAGCCGTTTACCTGCCAAGATGTGTGCAGCAGACTGTGCTAAGCACTGAGCTTGGTAGCCTAGAAGATCTAAACCAGAAGGCCAAGTCCCATTAATACTACCTGGTCAAGAGTTTGCTTTGTGCCCACCTCACTATTACAAAGAGACTAAAAGTGAGTTTTAGCTACAGATTTTTARTTTTTTTTGTCAGTTTGGGATCAAAAGGAAATTACTTGCAGGTATCTGACTTTTCACAATGATTTGCTATGCTTTTTGTTACCTTCCTTAGCTATGGTTACAGTGTGGTGTCACTGTGTCTGCAGTCAAATGGAGTAGGCATGGAGCGCCCTTGGATAAATCTGAATGAGACAGTGACATACTACTTTTTTTCTCTCTTTTTTCTTTCTTTTTTCTTTCTTTCTTTTTTTTTTTTTCTTTTTTTAACTGGCCCGAAGGAAATCCAAGGAGCAGAGAAAAACACGGGCAGGGTGAGTAGGGGAGGAGATGGGCAAGGAACACTAAGAGAGAAAGCAAAGAAGAACTGTTACCTGCTGCATCCTGCACTAAGGGAACGTCACTTTTTACTGGAGTTGGAGTGGCAATGATGGGCGAAAACCCAGAGCTGCTGGCGGCAGGCATGACAATGCCCCTGCTGGATCCAAGAGTGGCACTGAGCAGAGAGTATGAGAGACAAGATGGAGAGAAAAGATAGGGAAGGGTGGGAAGAGGAGACCTAAGCAGGGCTTGTGAGAAAGATGGAGGCAGAGGTGGTGGCTGAGGTTGTGGTGCATTGTGGGTAGCATCATCGGCAGCAGCAGTAGCAGTAGAAGGAACCAGGCAGCCTGGAGAATGTGGAGAGAAAAAATAAAGAAGAAAAAAAGGGAAAAAAACAACAAACAAAAAAGAAAAACAAAAGAACTGAAATGAGAACCCAAGAGCGGAAGCAATATGATGAAAATGGAAAATACATTCACAAATGTATGAAACAGAATTGTAACAGAGAGGAAATGGAAGGTGAGGAACTGACAGCATCAGGAAGAGGAGAGGTATCTCTGCAGAAAGTAAGGAGTGGCCTTAGTGGCATGAGGGAAGCGCTACAGTCTTTCAAGCAGAAATTCTTGCTTTTTTGGTCCTTGTTCATTGATATGGTGCCAGCCTATACCAACCAATTGCTGTGAAGGTGGTCTGGCACACTGGACACATGAGACCGTTTGCTACACGGACAGCAGTGGAGGCGGGGGCATTCCCTAGGAGGTGTGTGGATGGTGTGCTGATAGTGGAGAGAGTCCCAGGAACTGCTGTCCCACCAAAAACTCTCTGGAGGAGCTAGGATACCACATGGGAACCACTATCAGGACCCAGCAGTGTTCACAGGAAGGTTGCTTAAGATATGTTATATGGTATCATTTATCTATTTGGTGTGRGAAGGAAAAGTAGGAAAATGTATCTGAAATTAAAGCAAACACACTGAGGCAGCCTTTCTAGAATGCAACACCTTGTCCTGGGAAGGACAGCTAAGAGATCCTTGGGTCACCACTGGATGATACAGAATTCATAATGGATATCTGGCTCCTGAGAAGGTAACTGTAACACAGGGCAGTGGGAGATGGCTATCCAGTGGTCCTGCAAACAGGAAACGATGACAGATTCTTACTTCCAGAAAGAGGAGGATGGTGGAGCTCTCCTCTGTGCAACACTGTACAAAGTGGCACAAGAGGCTTGAGTCTTTCGTATGAGGAAAGGAGGTCAGTGAGCTTTTACATGTTGCTTTCTGAAGATGTGGTAGTTTCCCCCCCCACCTCCCCCCGTATAACATTTGCTACTGTACAGTCTTTCTGAACCTCAAGAGTATAGGAAAATGCCTGACTTCAGATGCAGCACAAAGAAATGCAAAAGGATATCAGGGAAAATGCCAGGGACAAAAAAGCTCCACAACTTTTTTTTTTTTTTTTAAGATTGGATCTATTTGAATAACCCAGCATCAAGATACGGGATAAAAACCTCTCTTCAGGGAGAAAAAGAAAGATATGCTATTACTTCATGGATGCTTGAGATATACATTTAGATGGAGCTCTTATTGAAAATGATGGCTGGGAACCGGGTTAGCAGAAGGCACTACTGTATCTGAAGCTGAATGGGCAGTTTACATTTTAAGGTGCCRTTTCCTTTAGCCTCTCTTTATGAGTTTATCTCTCAAGAGAGCACATGACTGATAATCCACTTCCCCTCTGTTCTGTATTACCTGCTGATGTACTTTCATTGCCCACTGGAGTGCTGGAGCAGCTGCGGTCCATATTGGAAGATTCAGAGGAGATCCCCCCAGGGCTACAACCAGTATAATCCATGTACTCATCTGTTTCAGTGTCCATCATGCTCTGGGGTCCCTGAAAGGAAGCTGGGGTTCCTGATGAAGCTGGGCTGGGTGCCATGCTGCCAACATGGGGGAGATTTTCATTTCTTGGAGTGTGGCCAATAACCTGCAGCAAGAAAACAGAATGGGGACTTTCACACCAAAAGCAAGATGCCAAGACCAAAACCATCTGTCTGCACGTTTTCCTCTCTGCCTCTGTTCTTGGGGGATAGCTGGAACATGTCTGCAAGTGGAACCTATGGCACTGAGGCTGGGAGCATGAATCCTGCTTCACTGGGAGCTCGGAGTGTTAATCTTGGCACATGCATCCTGGTATGTGAATTGTGATGCATTCAGAGGTTGGGAGTGTTAATCTTGGCACCAATATCCTGGTGTGTGGATTCTGATGCATTCAAAAACAGGAGGTGTTAATCTTGGCATTACTGCTTTACTGTGTAGGTCCTGCTGCATGTAGAGCCTGGGAATATGACTACTGGCATGACTGCCCTAGTGCCTGCAAGCCAATCCATCGCAACAGAGGAACGCAGCCTGAAACCCGTGCTCTTCTGTGTAAATCCTGATACGCTCTATACATACGCAGCTGCTGGGGTCTGGCACAGCTCTGGGTACTCACATGGGTAAGTACCAAGGACAAATTTATACATAAGCACACCAGTAAGTGCTTATTGACCACCAAGGTGCGAGAACTGGACTTAGTACTTCTAAACACAGCAACTATGTTAGCTTTGCCACTTGGTATTACTTACTTATGCTTTCAGCCTCTTTTTGTTATTTGCTGGACTGCTGCATAGGCTAAGTACAGCAACAGATGCAGACTAGCACTGTTTGCTCCCAGGATTCCTTTGTGAATGGTGACTACCTCTCCCCTACTAAAGTGACACAGGCTGGCTAGTGAAGGAGATGGAGGTCAAAACTCATGTTTTCAGCTCAGCATGTACTAGAGATCTGAAACAGTTACAAAAGCAGTATAGTGGAGGCAAACTTACTTGTTTTCTCTCTCCTAAGTTTGAGTCTTCTACCTAATCYTTTCATATAAGGAGCAATAAGCTACTGTAACAGTCATACCAATTCCTTGGCATGTCACACAGCAAACTCATTAAATCCAACAGCAGTGAACTGGAACGGTTAACTTATTAAATGTACTTGATGACCAGCAGGGACCTCCCACTCCCATATGGTAGAATGAAAGGAGATTCCCATCTTTCTTACTTTTGCAGCTTTAGTTTTTCATATACCRAAAGATGTCCCTAGGGCCAGACCAGCCACAGGGGTTTAAATAAAGCTAGCTTGTTTCACATCCCAGGTCAATGGGAAAGAAACTAAGGAACAAGAAAAAACAGGAGGTTACAGGACTGTTACCATTCTGAGCAGCAGCACTGTGCTGCAGTTGAGACTCTTCAATTTGTTCACAGAACACGGCCAAACCTAATCTGCCAGTTGCTCTCAGTTATGTTAGAAGAAAGTAACTGTGCAGCCCTGCTGCCTTCTGAGAAAGGATAASGGAAGTCTCAACTCCAAATCAGTTATGGGGAGAGAAATTTTTAGACTGGTATTTCTCCCCTTCTAGGTGGTAGCAGCAAATAATTCTACATTTGCAACACAGTATGTTTACTTTAACCAAAATGATAATTTCTTCCACAGTCTAAGCATTTTAATAAGCCAATTGGTGTATACTGAGAGAGCAGGGAGGGAGTGCAGGTTGTTAAAGTTGTACAGTGTTAGCCCTCTCACATATTTTTCTCTACAACTCACTGGGAAAGGCTGTTCAGACTAAGTAATGCTTTGATGTCTGTTTCATCATCTTTTCTAGTATAATGGAAGCCAAACTAGCTAAAGCTAACTCAGGTGAACTTGCACATCCCAGCTGCAATGCAGATATATCCTCAAGAGGTTGGGTTCCAGTTTTTCGGCACTAATGCTGTTCTGCAGTAAGCAACCAGAAGAACAAACACTACATGCAAATCTACAACTTAACCAGTGAGTCACCTGAGTCGGAACACGGTCAAAGTTCTTCCCCAGCATCCTTCTCATGTGCTTCCTGGCATGGGATGTCATTTGGTGCTTGAGCAGGAAAGAGAACTGGCAGCCCTCTCGAATGCAGTGGAAGTGACTGTTCACCTGGTTATATTTGCAACCTGCAAACATAAAACCAATTTACGTAGTACATGAAAGTAGGGGAGATGCCTTGGAGACAGGGCAGGGCTGCTGCTACATTTCATTTCTGGTGGGCTGGAGGGTTTCAGTGGTCGTGCGTTCTTCAGGAACAGTCCTGGGTGAAAACTGTAATCTTTCATCTGCTGAGAAACTGCAAGAAAGGACTGCAGTGCATGTAGATTCAAAAAGTAGGCCTGAGCTCCAACTAGCTTTTTTTTTTTTTTTTCCTTCTCTTTTTGCTTTTTTTTTCCCCTTCAACTGTACTCTTAGGAACAGAAGAACAATCTCTTAAAAGCTCTATAGCTGGATGGTTTATACTTTCCATTCAGATAGAAAGGAGCCAGGAAGTGCTTACTGCCACTCCAAATTTGTTGTGTAATATGGGCAGCTAAAAACAACAAACAATTCTGGCATACGGCACTCGACACATTCTGTTCCTTGTGGCTACTGCCATACATACCAGGAGTTTGCACCTTTGTTATCAGACAATCTTAAAGAAACTACATTCTATATCTGATAAATGCCAGCTTACTGTAGTTAAAACACAACTATATGAACAGTCCTGCTGTATCTAGTCTCCATCACCCTCTGTAAATACCCTCATGTATATGTAGGTACAGAGCAGCAGACAAGCCCAGTTTTTACTGATCTCCACACACACATATCCATCTATCTCTACGTATAAATGTGTGCGTGCACATAAAAACCCTTCTATTTATACACATTACTTTTTTATTTATACACACACGCACAGATATATATATATATATATATATATATACATACATATATATATATATATACACACACACACGCACACACACTCTCAACACCCTGAAACAGACCAGCGCTTCTGCACCTACTATACACATCCTTAACCCAAAGAACAAAGATGCACAGAAAACCAGACATGCACTTACATGTTGGTATAACCATAGACACCTACACAAACATATCTAACTACACCAGCCTGTCATGCTTGTCTCTATCTACACGAGTAAATACACAGCCCTAGCTAAATGTACATTTAATGCATGGCAAGCCCAAGCTACAGGCATATGTACATCCTGCTGGATACATATACCCCCTCCACTCCCCAAACACACACTGCTGACACACGCACACTCTGTAGACATCTTGCTGCCAAACAGCTCCTGAATTGGCCAGCCCATCGTTAGCTCAGTGAGAGTGGTTTTATGTGCATGCCAAGTGTATGTTTGTTTAGGTATTCCACTTCCCCACAGCCCCACCTCGTTTGCCCTCCCCATCACGGTGTGCTGTTCTTTGGGCTGGAGAACAAACAGTGCTGGCAGGACTGAAACAGTATCAGCAAAGGGCAGGTGAAGGCTTGCCCGTTGCTACGGCAGCAGTGTAGGCTGGGTGTCATATATCATTGTCCTGCTTTGTCTAGGCCCTGCTATCACCTGAAACACCAAAACTTGAGTAAATAACAGCAACTGCACTGAATCTACTGACGTGTAAATGAGACCTAGGTAAGGACTAACTGTGGAGTGTTGACAATGATTGCCTTGGCTACCACAAGCAATTTACCATTTGGGTATAAATTCTTTATGTATTCAAAGAGTAAGAGGAAAGTTCAGCTCTGGTTATTGTGGATAATTGTTTCCATGTAATTCTAGGAAAAAAAAAAAACCCCATACCAGCATCCAGGGAAAGGGACAGTATGGACAAAAAGGAAAGCAGTATTTTTCTGAACCGTTTTGTTATAACTTTAGGCCAGGGTAGACAGACTCAGGAAAGACTGGGTCTGTGATGAAGTTGAGCCAAAACACAACTAAAAGGGTTAGTGAATTCCAGGCAGTTCAGGATGGCGCTCTGACAGGGTTAGCTTTAGGGACCCCCCTAGTACAGAGCATTAGACTTTAAGTTCCAGGATACCGCTCTGGAAATTCATTCTACTTTCCGTTATGCAGCTGCTTTTCCAGTGTTACATGAGAGGCCCTTGGATTTAATTAAGCACTGCAGTGCAGCTGATAGTTTTGGCCAATGGGCATGCCCTAGTCCGAGTGCTGTGCCACATCCTAGATATTCCCTTGAGTTGCGTTCTGGCAGGAGGCTGGCATAAAGGAATGATGCTGTATTTCTCTGGTCCTGTGATTCCCTGCTGCTGAGAATTGGCTGTGGAGACTGGAGTAGGAAGAGAAAGGAGAAATTTACTGAGCACCCTTCCCTATACCTGTATCTCCAGACAAAATATTTACCCTTGGACTTTCAATACGCAGCCCTGGCAACACCTACCAAACAACAACGACAACAAAAAAAGGTTTCATTTAAAGCTGTCTGGAATGAGGCAGAACAGCTACTGGAAAATGATGCAGCAGGACTTCTCCTTAAACAAAAGGAAGAGATTCATCAGAACCAACATTTTGCTTACACTTTTCTTACTCCTACAAGCACCCTTCAACTCTGCCTAAGACAAGCAGTAGGCACAGAAGACTGCAAAGTACAAAAGGCCTTTGACAATTAGATCAAAAAGAAAACACAAAGAAGTTTTATCTTCCAACGAATACATACATGAAACTGTTACAGGTTCTTTCCACTTAGCTTGGACCTGTATGGGAAAACACGAACCCTTATGCTTCATCTCAGATCAGCAACAGATTTTTGTCTTCTTTTGTTTCTTGCTTTGTGCTTTAATGAGCAAAATACATTTTTACCCTAACTAGTAGACTAACTAATGGCATTCTCAGTCTGGAGATAGGAAAGACTAGATGAGATGGGTGAGGGGGAGAAGAAAACTCACCGAGTCTGCCACACTCTTCTCGCTTGGTGAAGTACTTGAAGCCATTGGCTGCTCTTCTCTCTGCCTTCTCGTGTTTTTTCACATGCCAGGGCAGCTTGGTAGTAATGTTAGTCACAAAATAGCAGCCAGGACGAAGACAATGGTAATGTCCTCGCATCCTGAATTCACAGTGCTAGAGGGGTGCAAACAAGTAGGTTATATTAACTGCATCTAAAACAAAGGCAGTCTCATTTGCCTGCTCCTAATGCTTTTTCTCTGAACCAGTGAGATGGTAGGCCCGAACTGGTATTCTAGATCACATCCGTTCCATCTTCCACAAGGCACAATGCAAATCTGTTCCCTGCTGTGTATTCTGTATTGCTCTGTCGTGTATTCCATATTGCTCTATTCTGCACTGAACTACCCTAAACCACAGTGAAGATTCCATCACTACCCCCTAACATGTGGCTTTCCCTTACATTCATCATAGATATTTCCTCATGTCTCTTAGCTCACTCTAGTTTCCTTGTCCAGTTCATCTAAGTCATACAAACGTAAAGCAGTGCGCTTTTCAATTTGATGCAAACCAAATGTTTTACTAGACTAAGTAACTGAGAACTCTCCATGGTTCAGTAGTTAAACCAGAGACAAACTCAGTCTTGCTTCCAGTAACAGTCCACTTGTTATTTCCTATTTGTCTTCTCCAGCACACATACTCAAGATAGTCTGATAGCTTCTTGACTTGCTCTTACCTGGTTTGGACAGAGACACTGCAGTGAATAGTAAGCAAACTGGTCTCGCACATTCACCAAATTGTTGTTGGGGTTGATGTGGTCCAGGCAGTGGGATTCTGCTTTGCCCGAGGTTTTGCACACATACTTGCAGTTCCCAAAGAGACAGTGGAAGTGGAATTTGTTGGCATACTTGCAGTCCGTTGCCAGGCAGGGATCACTGGAATACATCCAAAATCTAATCATCATCACCTTCACTCATTTGACACATTTGTTTCTTTGCCAACATTTAATTCAAGGGGAGCCTAGCTAAAGCCTCTGTTGCAAACATGGCCTACAGATTCCCCACAGCCACCTTCCTCTTTAGTAGAAGTGATGCTGGCAGACACTACTACTATTCCAGCAAGCAGTGCACTTTCTTGATTAAGGTTATTTATTAAGATACAGCAATGCATGGTGGGATCTGTAGTCTTTTGAGGGCTGCACTTCAAATTGGAGAGCTCTTCAGCTCTGAATAATGCTGAGTCTTCCCTTCTGCCTGTACTTATCTCAATGGATAAGCAATTTTTGTGTATCTGAAATGAAACTGTTGGGCATGMACAATGCAAGGGAGCTTCCCTTAGTTAAACTCTGTGTATGGCGGCATGTTTATTCAGCAAAACGGTTTTGATATTCTCTTTCCTTCCCCCTCCACAGATTTCTAACTGGATAAAGAGAGGTAGTATTAGAAACAGCTGAACATGGACCTCTTGGCTTCAGATCACTGTACTCAATGCTACTCAATCATATACGTGCTATGGACTTAATACACTTACTTACCTGAAAGGAGGCAAATGCCTGTAAATACAGACCCAGAAAGATATGCTCCACCGCCTGATTAACTAAAAGTAAGGTGTAATGCCTAACCTGACCCTGAACTCCCATGGCTTCATGCAAACCAAAGATCTTCTGTGCCTTGTTCTAGCCATCTATATAYTGGAAACATCATCACAGCATCATTCTAAAATAACTTAGATGTTTTAAAAGAATTTCACACAAAGTGAAAAAAAAATTTGAAACAAAGCACCTTGCTTCCCATCTGCTATCATCTGACCTCCCCAGTCTTCACCGAAAAAAAATGAAGCTGTATTACAAATACCGTCTGTAATTCAGTGTATGAAAAAGCCGCAGATCTTATTTGGGGCCAATTCTGAAGAAATCCAGCAAGGTTCCTTTTCAGCAATTTGTAAAGATCTACTCTTAGCTAGTTCTGTGGACTTTGCTGCAGTAACACCTCACCTTTGGCATGACCAAGCACTCACTCAGTTGCCCAGTGATTTTTGAGAGCACAGAAAAATCATGGTAAGTCTCAGGTTTAAGCAAGATCTGAACACCGCTGTCAGGCTTCATACTGAAAACTTTGAAGATGCTATGCTGTCTCCATACCCTTTAACCTCACAAATACTGCGAAGATAAATGTATTTCTGTTCACCTCTCATGAGGTATAAAAGGCTCCAGTAAGATGTCAGGTAACTTTCTTGCTCCTCCGAACTTGTATCTAAAAGTAATCCCAGATATACTGAAAAAAATCCTGGTTTTTCTAAAAGTAACTCTTCTACAAGATAAAAGACCAGAGTACATTCTGCAAGGAAGCCCCTCTCAGTGGGTGGGTAAAGGTATACCAATAAACTCTGAGCAAATGCGGGGGGACTACAAGGCTGAAGAGGACAAGGAGGCAAGCAGCATCTTGAAACAACTCACTTCTCCTGAAACTGAAGAAATCCGGGTTTGACCTGAGGCTTGGCATTCTCCAGGGAAGTCGTTGCCAAGGGTGAAGTTGCCAGGCTAGGCACTGATGCTGGGATCTGAGGCATCTGGGGTATGGTCGAAGCTAGCTGCTTCCAAGCTAGCAACGTGGGGGCAGAGGGCACAGTAGCTGGGCTCGGGGCGGGCACGTCAAGGGCAGGAGCACTTGCCATGGTGACAGAAGTAGCAGATGGTGACGCTGGGGCTAATGAAACCTTAGTCTCAGCAGTAGTTGGGAAGGGAGACTCGGAGTTACTTTTCACAGTTCCGCCCTCAGTTCGGAAGTGAAAACTGCAAAAACAGTGCAATTTAGACAAACTCTTGACCGTTGTTATATAAATCCATTGATTAAACATCAAAAAGAACATGGCAGCAGTCTGAAAACAACTTAGTCCAGACTAAATCCTAAAAAGGACTCTGCACACTTTGTGAAAACACAAATGCCCAGCTCTCAACCATGCCAAGTCTGTCACATATTGAACACATTTACTGTCAATCAAAATTAAAGAGGAACATGGTGTTCTGCAAAAAAATTTAGCTAGGCATTTACACAAGATGCATGTGGCTGGCCTCATGACTGCATACAGTCCCACTCTTAAAGAGAATTACGCACTCAGTAAGGTCTCCTGCAGTATGTGTGTTTTAGCGTTTCCTCAAGACTAATGCTCTCCCACTTACTTGGCGTGCTTGATGGCTCCATCCAAGGTGCTGAAGAGGGCACCACATTCTTCCACAACACAATGGAAATGCACCTTATGGAGAAAGTCGCACTGTGCGTCACAGAAATCCTTGGTACCAAACCTGACCAAAACAGACAAGCAAACATTTTACAGAAGGCCCCAGAAGAAATGGTGGAGGACAAGTATGTTCTGTTTTTTTTTTTTTTTTTATAATTATTCTACTTCCAGCCTGGTTTCTCAAGTCACTGTCCTGGCTGCCCAAACAATACTGCTGCATAAAGCTACACAGATCTGAACATACTGATCAAGAACCTGATTTCTTTCTAGTTGAAACTGACCAAGAAACAACCATTCACTTCAGTAGGTGCAAAATTCAGATCTGCTCTGAAACAAAACTATGAAAAACACAGTGTCCTTGAGTGTCTATGTACAAAAACTAGAGCTCTGAGGAGCAAGTAAAGGTTAGTAAGTCAAGGGAAATACAGACCAACAGGACACTGCTGAAACATTACTGGTCCATTTTTTCTGCTTGAATATACTGGAAGTAGCAAAAAGAAAGGAAGGAACACTAGTGGTTCAAGGGACTCCAGATCCTTTATTTCCCGCCCTCTGCTTGAAACCACAAAATACCACATACATGGGAGAGACACGGTATCTCCTATAAAGCAACACAATAYGCATAAAGAGAAAAAAGCAAAGGCACAGAAGTACAGAAGAAACAATGCTGCAATGCAGAAGCCAGAGGAAAAGCAGCCTAAGATGTGCCTCTTGTCATCTCAGTGGAACCAGTCAAGCAGCCAAAACCAACTAAGCCTGGTTTCAGCCACTGCTGAGATTCACCATACTTAGTAACAACAGCACAAATGCATGGGATTCCAGGGATTTCCAGAATCATAGGGAATCAAGAAATGAAGTAAAAAGCAGTGGGAGGAAGGGTTTAGAACACTCTGGCTAGGGAATCTTGCATAATTAAGGTGCAACAGACTACAGCTGCTCTGACAAGTAGGAAAGCAAGAAACAAGCACCAGCCTGTGTGGTCCCAGGAGGGACCTCTTAACAATTTGAGGTTAAAAGAAAAAGAAAAAAAAATCTGGTACTGGAAAAGAGAAAGGCCAGCAGATCTAGTTAAGGCTCACAAACAGAAGATAAAGGAAAGTAAGGCTATGATAAGAGAAGAGATAAGAATCAAGTTAATGCAAACTAAAGAGTTTTTGTTTTTATCAGCAACATGAGGTACTATACTTAGAAAGAAGGCTGGATAAAAACAAGAGGGAAGTGATGAGTCAAGAATGGCTGCCCCTCTGAGATCTGCTCTGGACAGAAGACACAATAAAAATTTAGAGATGAAATAAAGACCTCGTACAACAGCAGAAAGAAACTGGTTAGAAAATGTGACTATACACAGATCAACCCATCTGGATGATGTGTGTCCTGAAGTGCAATGGAAATTAACACAAAACCTGACTGCATTACTATTTTTTTTTTTTTTATGTCATACAGATCAGGGTGGTACTAGGAAACTGGCAAAACTAAGCTAGGTAATGATTCCTTAAGACAAAAAAGGAGGCAAGTGATATTTGGTAATTTTCATACATCTAATCTTAAGTTCTCTTTCCAATAAAGTAATGGAACAAATATTAAGAGGGAGGAGAAAATCATTAAACATCTAGAGGATAAAGGAACCATGAGCAATAAACAGCATCAGGAATATAAAGAATAAATCTTGCCAGACAAATTTAATTGCTTTTTTTGATAGAATTACAAAATTAGTGGATGAAGGGATGCAATATATTTGGATTTTAGTAAAGCGTTTTGATACAGTTTCGCATATGCTTAGAATTAATTCAAATTGACTTGAATGTGAATACTACTATATGGATTGAAAACTGGCTGAAGGACCGTAAACAAAGGCTAATGACAAATAGCAGTGTACTGAGCTGAGAGGAGGCATCTCATGAATGCTGCAAGGATGACTTTGGTTAGGTCTGAGCTTATTTAACATCTTCATTAGTAATCTAGGAGAAGAAGTAAACAGCATGTTAATGAAATTCACAGAAGATACTACACTGGGAGGAGTTGGAAACACCAGTGCAAGAGGAGAGAAATAACACAGAGGGGGGCCTTGCAAGGCAAGTGGGAAGGTTCAGAATGACAGATTCATATTTGGAAAAAAAAGAAAACAGCTAATAAATCTGGGGGTAGAAGAGAGTATTTTACACATACAGAACTCGTGAGAGCAAAATTACAAGCAATCCAGTTTAACAGTGCATGGTAAGCATATATATACATACATACATATATATGTATGTATGTATACGTAAAATGCAACATGGATGCAGAGACGGCAGCACAATTGTAAGCTGCATACATTGGGCAGGAAGCTTGTCGTCTCTAGTGTGGTGACAAAGGAATGACAGTTCAATTCTGCATACATTTGGAGTAAGAACAACGACAATAGCAACAGGATCAGTAGACTGAAGGGACTAATTTATAAAGTCAGATTAAAAGTAGTAAATAAGCTTTGTTAAGTGATATACTAGAGGTCCCTGACTATCTGAAGGGGGTGAACTCCAACTGAGGAGCAGAATTATCTGCTGTGGTTCAAGAGCATGTAATTTGGAGTACTGCAATGAAATTACGGAAAGTGAAATTCAGGGAGTGTAGCAGGAAAAAAGCCCCAACATCCTGACAGTGAAATGTATTATGGGGTAGAATAATGCTCCCAGAGACAAGAAAACAGCCACACTGCTTGGCATAATTAAAACTAGGCTGGACAAAATGCTAGCAAACAGCCTGCAGGGAAGGCTCTCACGTTGGCCAGGGGCAGATGGACAAGAAGACCTTCTAGTCTTTTTCATTGTCAAAGTCTATGATTTACAAAATGTCCACAGGCACATGCAGGCAACTATCTGTGTCAGAGCGCATACCCCTGTGTGGCTGCCTGGGTGTATCTGTGTACGCTCAAAGCATGTGTCTGTCTGGGCACGTATGTGCCTGTGCCTGTGTGTGGGTGAGTTCTGTATCTGTTCCATTTTCTTTTCAAGCCTCCTTGTCTACAGTAAAAACACTGGTTCTTGCAGCAGAAACCATCCAGTTCCCATACCCCTTGTACTCTGTCTGGTTTCTGTAGCCTACTCCTATGAAAAGAGAAAATTCCACAGCAAGCATTTTAAGGTTTCTGCGATCTGTGTGTAGTAACTGAAGACAGTCTAACACCGGTTCAGTGCTGAAGAGCGCACAGGAGGTCCCCAGGACTTGCAGACTGGAGAAATGAAGAAAAGCCTGAGGTAAAGTGCGTGCTGACAGCACTATGTGAAGATATGCGCTCCTTGCTGGCTCTCTAATTCCTTTTGCAAAATAATTCTACTTACACAGTCATTGCTTGTAGGATCTTAGTACCTACTGCAGCCAGTCAGGACTGAGAGGACTAAATGCCCTCCAGAAGGTGATCGGCCTATCACAGAATTAGGCCTTTGAATTCAAGACAACTCAGCATTCAAATGCACACTACACAAATCAGACACTTGGCAGAGAAAAATCACTTCCCTGTCTCCTATTCCCAGTTCCATGCTTTTCTTACCGGCGCAGGTACATCTTCCATGGCTCAGAGAGTTTCTCCTGAACAAGTGCCTTCACTGCCTTTCCCAAGTATTGTGTTGGCTCCCCAGCTGCCGCTTGGCTGCCCTCTCCTTCTGTCTTCAAGTTCAGCAGGTTGCCAAGGTTAGCACTGGTCTTGGACATCTGGAGTAAAACAGCAACATGGTATCAAGCATAGTACACTGCCCAGCACACTGCCAGTCTGGATACCCTCAGGACTGTCCCATGGAAAGCTGTGTCTCTGAAGRTTAAAAGACAGTAAGTCTGCACAGGCTGCCTTCTGCATCAGCCCAACCTAGTAACACCTCCCTCTTCTGCATCCTCCACCCAACTATCAAAAAGCTCTCAGGTGCCCATCTAGTAATATTCATGGCTCTACTGTAAAGTAATGAAGCACAATGTCTATTTTAAAAATGAGAAAACTGAGGTGAAGGAAGACATACCCTATCTGAACATGGAAAAACTGAACAGACTCCTGTGCAGGCTGGAACAATAACAACTCTACATAGCACCTGTGAAATGCTGCTCTCTCAGTACAGAGCCAGTAGTACTGGTAAATTCTAGCTTATTTAGAATCATCTTGTTATAGCCACAAGAATGTCTCCTTTAAATGACTATTAGATATGCTTTTTGGAGCGGGAGAGGAAGGCAAGAAACTCTCATTCAACTTGGGCAAAATTCTGGCTCCACTTAAGTCCTTGCAAAATTCTTATGCCTTCAGAAAATAAATTACTTCACTTTCTGTGCTAACGGAGAGTCCACAAACAGGACCTGGACTCACAGATTCCCTTGTGTGAAAGGCTTCAAACAGATTCTACACACACAGGATTCAAAGGTTCAGGCCAGGATGTGTAGGATAGAAAAAGGAAGTTACTTAAGAAAGAGTGCTTAGAGAGAAAAAATATCTTTCATAATGAATGCGCAACAACTCTGCAGCAGGAAAAAAAAACCACAGTTCCTGCTTTACTGGTCTCTCAGTTACCTCTCCACCCACTTGAGGACCTCAAAGCCCTTTATAAATATCAGTTAATTAAGCCTGACAGCCCCCCGAAATAAACTGCACAACGCTACAGGAACCCTGGTTATCYGAGGCTTTCTCAATGCCCCCTGAAGGTAAAGCCCCTGCTGCTATGTGGAGACTGCAGCTCTTTATGGCTGGAGTCAGAAATTTAGCTCATCTTTTTCCTTTGGTGTTGGGCATACAATTTCTGCAAAGTTTTTTTTTTTTTTTTTTTCCCTAGACAAATAATGTCACAGAAGCATTTCACTATGAACAGAAATCACGTGTAGCAAGGGGAAGAAGCAAGCATGATGCTGAGCACACACAGCTCGAGTCTGCAATCCTTCGTCTTGGAACAGCCTCTTATTTTTTGCTCCTTTATGTCACTGTTTAATCCTGTTCCTTCTGTAAGTAAAAGGAACAAACCTGAAGAACTAGTATTTTATACCTGTGCTGCATTTATTCTGCACAATATAAAGAAAGAATCTTACAGAGGGCTGCACAGAAACAAATGCTTACTTCTAAGCATATGCTTAGATCTCATTTAGCACTGGAGATTTTCAAGTGAAGAATCTACAGAAGTATTTTCCTGAGCTGGGGGCCTCTGGAAGGACTCAGGATCCCAGAGAACAGATTAAGTATGTTTACTCACTAGAGAAAGAGCTGCACATTTGAAAGCACTATAGGGACAATATGTAGGAATGAATAAGAAGTTTTAAAAGCAAGTACCAAAACCCCAATGTAACAAGAGAGTCAATGGAGGAGAAAAGTAGTTTAAGGGTAAAAGTAGAAATTAATGTAGGGAAAAAAAAGAGTGATGAAATGAAAGAGAAAGGAGATGAGTGAATACAAGAAAAAGAAAAGTCACTTTGCCCTCCTGCGGGTTAAATAGCCTTGGTGCATGTAATGCCCATAGCCAAGGGGATGGCTATAGTTATGCCTCTAAAACATATCACACAATAGGATGTTAAAGTACGGCTCAAAGGCTGCCCTGCTCCCTAATGCAGTTGTATACAACAGCAAAATTAATCTTGCTACAGCAGAATTTATCACGTGGAAGGGGAAAGTATATCTAAGATGATGTATAATTTAAGGAAAAAGTAAGGAAAAAGAAACTATGCATTATTTAAAATAAATATTCTAGAATATGGCAAAGTGGGCTCTGTTGGACACCATTACTCAAACCAGAAAGGCAGAAACTGATGATTTTGGCTCAAAACTTCTAATTTTTTTTCTTCTTCTCTTTCATAAAAACAAATAACTCCTCTCTCCCTCCCCCAGTGAAAGAAAATGTTTTGAAGTAAATAAATAAAATGAGTAACTATAAAAAGAGAGGAAGGGAGAACTTGCCAGGTTCTAGAAATAAAAACGGGGGAAAAAAATCTGTCAGAACTCTCCTCTGTCTAGAAAGGATTAAAGAAAAAAAAAAAAGGAGGAAAATAGAAATGAAAAAAAACCTAAGCGTCCCGCTGGAAGAGCTCACTCCCCCGCGGGACTCGGACTGCGGCGGAGAAGCCGTCAGGGGCCGGGCCACCCTGCATGCGNAAAAAAAAAAAAAAGGAGGAAAAAAAGGTGTCAGAGGCTGCAATATATTTCTTCAGCCAGTTCATTAAATTAATTCGTAAGCAGTGGCTCTGAAATTATACCCGATGAAAAATGGTCTCAAAATTTAAATGGTACAAACTCATCTTATTAGAGGCAAAACATTAAAAAACAAACGCATCTCCCCCACCCCACCCCCCCGCATCGCGGCTTTAATTTCTCTTGGTGGGGGGAAATGAAAGGCGTTTGATGGATGGCTCTTACCTTATTCATAAGCGAGGATAAAAGAGATGAATTTGCCGAGACTGTGTGGCCATTTGATTCATTACTGGAACACACAAACCAACAGGGTTTAGTTAAGATGTGCACAGGGACTGTGAGCACCGAGATTAATTCTTCTCCCTTCAAGCTGCTTCACTCCTCACCTGCTGCATGCAGAAGAAGAAAATGATGCCCACCCTCCCATGGGGCAGGTCAGATTCTTACTTGTGATAGCCAAGGTGGAAAGGAAGAGGGCCACAAGTTTCCAGAATTAAGTTCTTTCAGCAATTAAACAGTCCAGACCTCTTCTGCCAGTGTCCACACCACACTTTCCTATTAGCTCATGCACAGCCCGCCCAAAGCGTTAAGTCCTTCATCCTGCTAGAACTTTCCAAAATACACGAAAAACATGGAGGATGCTGAACTAGGTTTCATACTGCCAGTGACACAGGCCCTCTCTACAGCAGAGGACAAGACAAGGCAACAACGTTTAAGACTCTGGTTTTATCAGAGCCACAGCTAAACACACTGAAAGGCAACCTTCGTATTTCACATGCATCAGTAGTAGTTCTAGCCGACTACAAGTGCTGAAGTGCTTAACTGAGGCTTGGCTAAATAAAGTATGAAGACTATGCAAGTGTTAGAATGGACCAGGCACAGTTATACCTACTACCTGTCCTAGTTGCAGTTTTTCCACACAGGAAATCCCCAAACACTCCTATTCTCAGCAGAAACACTGGACAAGCAGGCTGGATGCTTTAAGATAGGTGCATTCGTGTCAGTGCAAATATACATCACCACAGCTATAGATGAGCACATGCTGGACTCAGGCCAGCGTTAACAAGACAAGCAGTTGTCCTGTGTATCCAATTTCTCCTGAAGGTGCCTCTCTCAGACCTGACCCAGTGCCTCGTTACATCGATGTAAACGCTCTTGCTAACTGTGTGGCAAAATGTGGCAATGGAGCAGTCTTCCATCAGCTGGTGATGACAACAGCAGAAATATCTAACTAACAGAAACAAAAACTTTGCCAATGACAAAGAGGGGAACAGGTTTTCTCTTTTGTGAGAAAGTAAGTAGTTGTTTATGTGCTCAAAAAAACCTGCTGCAGAACACACCCTTGAGGGGAAGCTGAGGGAGCCTACTTGTCTCCTGCTTGGGGACATCTAACTCAGCCACTGTGAAACTGACTTTGATCAAAATATTGTGTCCTTTCACGTTACAGGTACAGAAAATTCTCGGAGCTCCAAGCTGCAAAGAACTAAATGTGTCTGCCTGCTCGCTTCTCTCACCCATGATCCTTGACGCTTAAGTCCAAGCTGTGCTCCTGCAAGGAGTCCTGAGTGGCAGCAGATGACGATCCCACGGCTTCTACAGGCTCCTGCTTCACCTGAACTGGATTGAACCGTCCAGGAACTGTTGGTTGTCCATTCCCTGCTTGAGAAAGACAAAATGGAATGCAAAAATTATATGAAAAATGTAGGTATGGAGTAAGGTTACAATGGCAAATAAAAAATTTAAATTGCTATCACCACTGCATAAATGGAAAAAGCAAAGAAAAAGTGTGGGGGGATGGAAGTGCCAGGATTGCTGGTCAGCATTTATTGCCAGGCTGACATGATGGGTTCTGACGTCCACTCCAGTGTGGAAATTCTTCAAGTGATAATTATTGCAGAATTATGTCAAAGTTGTCCAGGCTATGGGCCCTTTAAAGGAGAAGGGCGGAAGGAGCGTGGGGGAGACCTGATTCTCTGCACAAACTGTCATAACTAATTTGCGGGGCTGCCTCTTAAGCGTTTATTAAAGACTCTGTTAATGCTGAAGCAATGTGGCAGCTTTCGACTGCTAGTCAAGCCCCCTTTCCCATCCCCAATCCCAGCGTTGCTGTAGTGACGGCGATGGCCTGCCACTGCGCGTGCCCAGCAGGAGCATCTGCCCTGTTGGTGCTATCGAAGGTGACAGCCAATCAGATCAGTTCAAACTGTGTGACCTCTCCCCCATCAGGTTGTCCCCACAAAAAGGAGGATTTTTTTTCTTTGGGGAGAAAAAAAAATTCATGTCAAATGCATGAAATAGAAATTAACATTAAAGGAAGAGAAAAAGAAGAGGAAAAGAAGAAAAACTGGAAGAGAACAAATTAAAGAAAAAAATTATGAGGAAAAGCAAAGAAAAAAGGAGGGAAAAAAAGTTGCTGACAGAAACATGTCTGCAGAGGCTTTTTCCACAATCCCCAAGTGACTAAAATATTAATTTACCCTCAGGCAGTACAGCTGACGGCGAGCTGCTTCACAGACAGCAAGTGGCATTTTATTAAAAAATAAAGGAAAACAGTTCCCTCAATGACCTTTCTCTGCTTTAGGAAACAATTCTTCAAATAATAATTTTCAAAGTATGTGAAAGTTCCCCTCCCTCTTAAATCAGATCACTTCGTCCTACTCCCTCTTTTGCTCTCTGGCGGGAGGAAACATCGCAGCTCTCTCATACCCACGGCCAAGTAGCCCGCTCTGGCCTTTCAACAAGGGAGCTGTAGGACAGCCTGATGCCACTGGGTGCTGCTGAGCAGAGCCTCCCCTGGGCAAACCTCTGCGGAAGCTGAGGCAGCGCTCTCCAGGATCCTCTGGTTGGCAGGACTTGGCACATGTTCAAGGTGGCAGCAGGCAGAGGTCTGGGCTGCCACGGACAACTCTTTCACATCTTCTCCCCTATACTTATAATGCTCTCCAGAGCTGCTGCTGCTGCTCCTTACAGCTCAGGGAGCCATAGGAAAAGGAGCTACCTGCCCAGCAGGCCGAAGGCGCTCTGTGAGAGCCAGTGCAGTGACTCCTAAGGAAATCCACCAATACTGCGATGGGAAAAGCTCTTCCCTCCCCCAGGAACAAAGAAAGCAAAATAGAGAAGGAACAGGTAAGTGAGCGAGGGACTAAGGCACAGCACACCTGCAGAAGAGGGCTTAGGCTGCTGTACAGTCTGCAAAGGTTGGCCAAGGCTTTTCTCCAGGTCGTTTTTTACAACAGTGCTGCTCCCCTCTCCAGCTACAGCAAAGCAGGTGATAGACACAGCAACACTATTCTTTCAGGTCTGACAGGAATCTACTCCATTTTTGGGCACAGCTGCAAGTTTCCTGCCTCTCTTCTGGCTAAAAAATATAGCCAGGTTCYACAGGACATCATGCCAAGATTGTCCTCTTCAAGGGTTCTAGGAATGACCAAATTATTTCTCCCATTTATGTTCYTTTACGAATCCCTTCCCCACCTCCAGTCCACTGGACAACTGAGTGACTTCTCTTTTGTTCCTCTCCAAATGATCAGGCATCCCTTTTCCTCCCACCACCAGCACAACCAATGAGGGTAACTCACCTGCTTCGAGTGCCACAGATGGCTTGAGTGCAGCTGCTGCCAACCTTGCCATCATAGGAGAGATCAATCCCTTACTAGCAGAGATCCTTTCCATTATAGATGCTGCTGGAGCTGGAGAAGTAGTAGCTGCTGGGTCACCAGATCCTGAGATGGCCTGGGATGAGGAATCCRTAGGAGCAGACGATGGTGGATTTGTGCCAGAACCACCAACAGTCATCAGATTAGCTGAGCTGCCAGGAAGTGGTGTAGAGACCCGGCTGGGGATGATGGGGAAAAAAGATCCAGCTGTTCCAGGAAGTGCTGAGTTGGACAGTGCCAGGGCCAAGGGTATATTGCTGGGAAGAGCCTGGGAGAGCAGGCCAGAGATCTTGGTGGCTGGTGTCATGCTGCTGGCAGGCTTGCTGGCCTGTGAGGAAGCAAGCTCAGCAGCAGAGGAGGGTGTGGCTGGGACTATGAGAGAAATGGAAGACTGCTGACTGGTGGGGGAGGCACTCAGGCTAGAGTTCTTCGAGCTCATGGCAGAGAAGTCAATGAGGTCATCATTACTGGACTCCTCTTGCTCATTATCCTTGGATCCTAGGAGAGAGGCAGGCAGGCCGAGCACTCCTGAGCTCCGGATGTGCCGGCGCTCATGCTTRCGTTTATGGGAGGTCATCTGGCTGGTGGAGGTGAAGGTGAAGCCACAGCCCGCCCTTATGCAGTGGAAGTGGTTGGTGGCCTTGCTGTAGACACAGCCCTCATACTTGCATTCCTCATACTTGTAGAACTTCTTGAAGCCATCCTTGGCATAGGCATCATCTTTGATGTGGTAGCTCTTGTGCTTCTCAATGTCACACTTGTTCTTGAATGTGAATGTACACCCAGGTCGCCTGCAAGGGCATCGAGGACAGGAGGGTGGTTGGCTGTGTGAGCTAGGAGCACAATGCAATTGCTGTCACCTGCCTCCCTCTGGGAATAAGGGCTGGGGCCAGCATGAGACAGCAGCCCTGGTGGCAATGGGCTCAAGGACCTTTTATGTAGGTTAACCTGTGATGCCAAGGCAAGCACAAATGCTGCCATGTAGGAGAGCTGGAAAGCTGGTTCCACCCTAAGGAGCAGCCAATACGATGTGGGGAAGCAGGTACCCAACTCTGCAAGTTCCAACCAAAAGAGCACCTGAAAGGGGACTGAGGTACAAACCATGCTTTCTGAGAAGATGAGATCAATAGAAGAGAATTTGTGTAACAGAAGGCGGAGTCTGGCCCTGAAAGGGATGAGCTGGCTGACTGCTGACTGGAGAGAACTCTAGCAGGAAAGCGTCATCAGCAGCATATTAATGGTACCCCTCAGTCAGGCTCTGACAGTGAAAACTGTGACTGTGATAGCTTTCCTAAATGATTCTACTGCACGATTCCTAGTGGGCATACTTCCCTCAATCACCTCAGACAGGCCAGTGAATCAATCTCCTGCCTTCAGAGTGCTCTGTGGTAAGACCGGGGAAATCACATCTGCCCTGGAGCATGAGTTCTCTCAACAGAGATACCGAGAAGGTCAGAGCAGGGAAAAGCCGAGTCCCTTTGCACACTCCTGAATTCACAACTTAGCAGAAGGAGGGGAACAGACTATGCATCTCAGGCAGAATCYCTCCCCTTCCCTGCTGTCTCACCTGCAATGGAAGTGAGTGGTTTTCTGCCCATAGAACTGGCATTCCACAGTGCCACAGTCCTCCGTGGCACGGAACCGCTGAAAGCCATCATTGATGAGCTGTGTGTTCTTCTTGTGAAAGTTCTCATGGGTCATCACATCAGAGGTGCTGGTGTAGACCTTGTTACAACCCACCTAACCCAGACCAAAACAGGGAGTCATCAACACAACATTTTAATAATCTTATTAACATCAGCAATAATAAACACGCGCTGCATACAAACATTTAACAGTTCCATTTGTGCATTTCTCCTATGAGTATTAAGTCATCACTTTAACTCCCAATCTAAAGACTGACAGAACAGTCATGAAAAAAGAAAAACAAAACAAAAAGAATAAAAACACAACACTCTGGACATGAAACAGTAACAAAAAAGGTAAGGATGTGAAAGCATAGAAGAAAAGCTACAGATAACCATGCCTGCATAGGGAGAAAGAGAGTAAGGTTCCTGCTCTTAAGGAGAAGAGAACAAATTGACAGATGCCATTGTTTTTTGTCATCCTGGAGCCAGAGGGAATGAAGCAGGACTTCCCCTATTTAGGGAACATGGAATTGACTGGGAATGAGCTATCCTTCTAGCAGATAAGGCAGGGTGGTGCAATATGAGGTCAATCCTTTGAGCTTGTAACAGATGGGGTTCAGTCTACCAAAAGAGAAATCCTGTGTTCAGCTGATTTGTGCAAACTGGTTGCTTTTTCTCCCATCACTGTTTAAGACTATCAATTCAATAGTTTTAAACTTGTGCAGCAAAAGGAAATGGTGCGATGAGCACAGAATGCTGAAAACCTGCCTTCCTCTGGGTAAAGCGGGCAACTTTGCCATATTGAGTAAAAAACCACTGGAATCTGAAAACGTCCTCAGCCCTGCTAAGAGAGGATTTTTTTTTTCTTTTCTTTAGCACAACATGTGCCAATGTCTGCACCATATCAGAAGAGAAGAGAACGAAAACACCACCTCTCAGTTCAGCCCAGGTTGATTCAAACAGGCAATAACAAAACCCATGACAAATACTCAGAAAAAAAAAAATAAAAAGGATCTCCAGCTATTTCCAATATAAAAAAGCCTCTCTCTCCCCACACTGACACCTTGAAAAAAGACAGACCCTGCACGGCATTAAAAAAAAGAATTAAACAAAAACCTCCTTAGGAATAATTCGCAATGCAGCTCTTGGTGTTAAAGCCGAAAAAAATGTCAGTTTATATAAACAACTAACTGAATTTTATCCACACCAATTATGGACATAAAGAAAAAAATACCCCACGAGATGGATGGCACAAATCCTGCCATTTAAGCAATATTTTCTTTAATTGGGAGTTTATGTTCAGACACCTTTCCTGTAAGACACTGCTTACATGGGCATTATTTTACTGGAAGACAGTGGGCACAGAATGGAATTACCCATATATAGCTCTTTAAACGAGGGTCTCTATCTAAACCCGGAGTGACTTAAAGCTGTGAAATACTCATTGTACTCAAAAAAAAAAAAAAAATCTCATCCTGGTCAATTGAAGAAACTGAGCAACGGGTATTATGGAAGAATAACAGAAAATGTCCTCAACAGAAAGTCACATGAAGTCCTCAATTCATCAAAAGCTTGTAAGCATATGCTTAAATCAACCCCTATTCAGGACAGAACTTGAGTGCATGCCTAAAATTAAGTATATGCTTAAACCTCATTGACTTCAAAAAGCGACTTGACTTAAAGTCAAAAACACACTTAAGTCCACCCCAGTAAAGCATTTAAGTAAGACTTAAGTTCTTAGAATAGGAAAGCTTTCAGAAAAAGGCTGTCTGAATATTCTCAGCTTGTAATTACAGCACATTCTCATGACAATGCTTTAGGTCACAATTTTGATGAAACAAGTACATACCAAAACCTCTAATACGAGGCACAAAACGATCTGGTCTGTCCTTGTCAAAAAACAGTGAAGGGGTTACAGGCACATCTACACAGYAATTCCACCTCCAGCTGCATCACTGTTGAAGCCTGCCATGCTCTCAATACAAAGCTCAAAATCTATACTGCAGACAGGTAATTTCTAGTACCAAGGGACAGCCGGGGGTTAAGTCTAGATAGGTGACATCAAAGTTCAATTACTTTAGATGCTGATTATGGAGGAACTGAACCAGTGTTAAAGGGCAGATCTTCTACAGAGAAGTTTGATTTCAAGGGAGCATCATGTCAGATTTGGGTAGAAGCAGTGCAGGGACATCTCAAAGAAGTCCTCAAGTCTCAAGAGAAAGGGCCTTGCTTGAGCAAGTGAAGTCCAAGACTGTGAGAAAGCCACGAGCCTCCTCTGTAAGTCCCCCCTTTCCCCGCTGCATGCACCAGGCTTCTAGAGAATGGTGTTTCCCTTCACTCTTCCGAACAGGGCGAAAGGCTCTCTGCAGGACAAAGGCTGTGAGAAGAGGGTACAGACTCTTCACAGAGGTGCCTGCACCAGAAGTGAGCAAGAGAGGCTAAGAACAGTCTGGATTACACCCCTCTGCCTCAGGGCAGCCCCTGAGTCCTAACAAGGAAGTGTTGGGCTACCTGAGTGCTAGGATCCTTTCAGTTGACCCCAGATAGGACACATCTCAAACAACAGCTCTGCTTTCTTCATTTGTTTGTGTGCCACCATCTATTCCCCAGTCCAGCTGTTACCTGCATGCAGTGGTAGTGTGTGCTTTTCCCATTCAGGTGACAGCCATGATAGTACACGCTACAGTCATCCAAGGGGCTGAAGCGCATGAAGCCGTGCTGGAGGGAATTATCACGTTTCTTGTGCATGTTGTAATGCCGAATCACATCCTGTTTACTAGTGAATCTCTGGAGAGATACAATGACAGAGTTAGACACACGTGATGGGAGTGGGTGAGTAATCTGGGGGCAGGGGTTGTTGTTGTTGTTGTTAATAAACTTTAATATACTTATGTTACCAGGAATTTAAAGCTCAGCAGTAGACACCCTAAGAGAGTCACATGAAAGAGGAATTGTGTGCACATATTATTTTGGTAACGGGAAAGTATATGCAAATAAAAAGTTTAAGTAGAGTAAAAATGACAGTAGTGTGTTGTCCAGGATATGTTCCCTGTAGCATTAAAGACTGCTATTCTTCTAATATAATTTTGAGCGCTACTATCTCAAGAACTGCTATAGTTAGAAAGGAAACCAGTGAACTAAATGGCTTGCAAGAGAATAATCYAAGCTTCCAAATCACTCACTCTTGGGGTTAGCAAGACACTGACTGCCACACTCATGTCAGACTAAGAACTGAGGAAAACACTCTGCTCTTTTACAGTATTTCACCATTAATTTTAAGTCTCCTGCCATCCCTAGAAGGTAAGATGGCTTTAGTAGGGCAACAGGGACACAAAACTTTCTTCTAGTCACAGAAAAAGCTTGTAGTAGAGCTCAGAGTTAAAAAGTTGGATGATCAGAAAATCCCTTTCATTCCTCTACCTGCTTGAACGAGTAAGGGGTACCCCACTCTCACGGAAAGCTAAGTGCCCTTAAAAATGAAGCTTTTCATTTCCATTTCCCACAGACATCAATATTTAACAGTGAAGGTGGGAAAGTAAATCTGATTTTTTAAAAGAAATCAATATCCATTTACTTTGAGGAGTAATTGAAAAGGCCTGTATTCTAATGTTTAACAACTTTTTCCAGTCTCCCTCATAGGAAACAAATTATTATTGCTTCCACTCTTTCCTCTTATAATATCAATCCCGATCAATCCCACTGGTATTGGCATGGGAATATATGGATATAGATTTCAATAGGAATCCCTTGGAGGCAGAAGGTATGATTTCCCAGGGTGTATGTACAGGATTGCTGTTGCCAATCATTGTTAATTTGTGCCCACTTATTACAGAGCGTTACTTATTATAAAATATATCTCAGCCATAAAATAATTTGCATCTTAAAAAAGCAGCCTAAATCCTTATTCCCTGTGAGACCAGACAGCTCTTCTGCAAGCAGCTTCTAGACTCCTCAGGAAATAATCATGAAGCCAATCATAATAATAGGTTTTTCTGTCTTTCTATCCTTTGTGTTTCTCTTCTGGTGCACAGGTATCCATGTCACAGGTGGGACAAGCTCATCTCAATTACCAAACACTGGGCCAGAACGTCCACTACAAGCACCCCAGAGGAAAAAAAAAACTCCTTTGATCAATAGAAACCCACAGTCAAGCTCAGCAGAGCCAGATCAACTTCCCATGCTGTGGTCAGACTTACTCCTCTGAGACCAAAAGGTCTCCTGGGGTAGGGCAGAAGCTGTGTCTGATGCATAGCAGAGGCAAACTACGGGATTCCCCCTGACACACACACAGCCTGACCACAGAAATGGCACAGTCAAACTCACAGACCTGGGAAGAGGGTAAACAAACACAGCACGTGACTCAGAGCTGGCTTGACCTCGCCTCCCTGGCAATTTTCCCAGTAATTACAGCATCACACATGCTCCTACCCCCACGTTCTCCCCACAGATCCAGGACTGCTGGTCTTACTGGGCGTTTTGTTGTGGCTACTGCTGCTGCAACGTCACTTGGGCAGCAGGAGAGAGAGAGAGACAGGCTAACAGATCAGCATTCCCTATTTTTCAGGGGCAATCTGTAATATGGCAGAATTTACTCTTTTGGTTTCACTGACCTAAATCTGGAATTTCACTGACTTCAGCTGATCTGTATTCTGCACTTAGTTATAGTGGTCTGGGTTGAGTTAAATGTTGTTAGGTTTGGAATCCTGTTTATTCCCAGTTAACCAACAGGTTCAAAATATATCTTGATCTCTTTCTGAACAGAGAMGTGAAGAGGCATGTGCATGTATGTGGGAGGAAAGTACAGGGGGACACATATGTTGCCTAGGTTGTACCCCTTCAGGTTCAGGTACCTGTGCTGGTACCTTTGCACGATTGTTTTACCTGGTAGTTGCACTCCGGGTCGAGGCAGTGGTAATGTTCTCGATACTGGTATGCACAGTGTATATGTCCACAGTGCTGACTGCCAGAGAACCTGCAAGCATGAGAGGAGTACAGAAGAAAGCAAGCAAAAGAATTAAGCAGTCTCATGACAGTAATGTCTGTAAGCAACGTACAAATAAAGTCAGTCTGACTCTTGCTTTCATTTTACTCCATCTCCTGATCACCTCCAAGGATGGCGAGCCTCCCGCCTTCCCTTTCTCATCTGTCCCTACTTTAAAAGTGTTTTTCAGTGCTGAAGGGAAGAAGTTCACCAAGATCCCTGAAGTCTTTACATCTCAAATCTGCATGGTATCTTTTCCTTTTTAATTTCATCTCATTGGATCTCCTTCTGGACTTGATGAACTCTCAGCCTTCAGGTAAAGTGGAAAAAAGTTTTGACATAATTTCTTGGAAGAAAAGGTTATGGCAAAGCATTAGATCTCCTCTGCATTTCATCACATTCCACTAATTTCTTTTCCGTAAGCCTCTTCCTACCCAACTCAACCCAGGCAAAAAACTAACAAGGCTGCTCTTGAACAGTTGTGAAATAGTGCCACTACTGGATAACGCAGTATTCAGCCGAAGAGCCAACAAGGGCTCTGGAGAAAGTGGAGCGAAAGAGAGCTGCAGGCAGCAGATTAAGTTGCAGATGAGCATGTGGCTCTCAGTTCCTCCAGARCAAAAAGCCAAAGGGACAGCAAAGTCCACCTGTTCCCACAGAATGCAGAGTGGAGACCTCAGAGAAGCACAGGCACTCATTTATTTGTATGAGTGATGACCCAAGACTTTTTGTTTGATACAACACGGGGTCACACTACAGTAAAAGGTTGCAAACCAGTGGTTTAGATGGTAAGCTCCTAAGACAATCGAACACCGTGGAAAGATTATACAGGGACTTTCAATTGGTTGGACAGATTAATGGGAAACTATTAGAGATGAATCAACAAGAACGTGGTGTTACAAGCAAACCATCTAGTCAGATGAAGCTATCCTGTATGCAGCTCTTTTCCCATGCTCAACAGCACTCTCTGGCCCTGCCAGTCATTATTTTCCATGTGGCATAWGCAGTATTTGCTCACAATAAGAAACACTGAAAGGCCAGTGAAAGGCAAGTGCATGAGATTTTCATCTGCCTTTGAGTGTAATCAACACTAGGACACAAGAATCAGCAGCCAGCAACATGCTATCAGGCCATTTTTTACAGACTACTAAGTGTTTCTAACAACAATTTTGGGAATTTCTCACATGTGAGGAGAGGAGGAAGTAAGAAAAACAGAAAGGCCAGGAACTGTCTGCATACTGAAGAGACAGACAGAATATACTGACAGACAGATCAATAATTGGCAAAAAGGGATGACCCAAAAATAAGCTAATCAGTGTGATGAACTCTCTGGTGTATACTGTAAGGGAACCTGGAGGAGCTGAAGAGCTTGAAATGGAAAGCAGTGGAGAGAAGGGGACTCAGAGGGGAAACATTCAAAGATAAATTACCATCTGCTCAAAGGTTCCTCACGTCACTTAGTGCTAAACACGCCAGGAGTGCATATGATAAAGGGCATTGGAAAGAAACAAAGAAGGGCAACAGGGGAAAAGGCAAAGGAGAGAGGAGCAGGGGTATCATGGGACAATCACAGAACGGGGCAGGAGTGGGGAAGATTTTGAACTATCAAATGTGAAGTAACAGATTTTTTATTTTTTTTWAAAAAAAGGAGCTGGGATGAAAAGCAGTACTAAATAAGGCATTTCTGAAGTACGATAGAGAAGAGGAGGTCAATTGTGGAGACAGCAGGGCCTCTAGGCCTCTAGGAGATGGAACGGGGACTTAATTGACAGAAAAGATAGACATTGCTAAAAAATTAAAAAACTTCTTTGCCTCAGCATTCACAAAGGGAGATGGGGACAGATGCCAGAAGCAGACATGCCCTTCCCTGGGGAAGGAGAAGAAATACTGCAGGAAATCAGGATCACGCCAGAACAGGTGATTGAGAAACTGGAACAAACCTCAGCAGTGGAGAAAAAACAAACCACAAGACAAACAGCAATGCTGGCTGCACAAACAAAGGTGTGGAACTGAAAGCAGAAGAAGCAATTCCAGCTTGATGTTGGGGCAATAGTGAGGCTATGACAGGGCATGAGCAGCAGTCTGAGTCACCACGGCATTAAGGAGGAACACTGTCTTGGCAGCAGACTGAACCAACTTGTCCACCTAGACCACGGCTGTTTTGGCAGCAGCACTACCAGTACCTTCAAAGGAAGGACCAAGAAACTGCTCTGGAAAGCCTGCTCCCAATTCCATTGATGAGACAGGGAAGAGAGAGCAAAGGGTAACCAGAACGACACAGGGCTACAGAACTGGGGAACGCAGGCCAGGTAAAGAGGAGAAGAACATAATAGCCTTGCTAATACACAGACTTTTCAAGTGAAGTGGTCCRCAAGACTGTCCAAGCTAAGGGCACGCAAAGATCAGAGATGCCAAACGTAGTAAGAAAACAACCAGACACTAAAGAAATCTGACTGTATAGGATGAGCTACTTTAAGCCTCCTAACAGGCGTAACTCAGAGGCTCAGCTCTGAATGCAACAGCTGAGCAAGCACTCTGGCACTTCAAACTCCTATTCTCCTTCCCCATGCCACAGAGAAGTGCACGTGTGTGGTATCTACAATGTGAGAAGAGAGGGGGGTCTGTTCTACAGTACAAGGTGCTTGGGGAAGGAGGGGAGCAGTAAAGATAGCAGAAAGGGGAATTTCTGCTTTTTCAGCCTGTAAGGTTGGGCTCCTAAAGGGTTATATTTATCCTGTGTTTCTTCTGACACTTGAAACAGTTCAAAGCTATTAATTTTTAAAGCACAGCATCTGTTTAGCTTTTTCATAACAGGAAAGCTTACACATCACACACTTACACATATACACATACACACATTCACTGCACATGCAGTAATGTACATCAACACCCCTATTAATTTACATGAATGTACCCACAATTTCCACGGACTTCAACAGACATGAACACACACACCTGATTGTAAGCTCACAGACCATTTCATCACGCTGATATGCAAATCCAAACCTTAAGTTGTGCACAGAGGCACAGAGAGTCATTTTCACAAGTACAACCCCCTCCCTTTCCTTATTTTAATCTGTTCACTGTTGTTTTTTTTTTTTTTTTTTTTTTTTTTTTTTTTTTTTTTTTTTTTCCCAGAAGAAACTATTCCCTATCTGGCAAGAGTTAGCAAGGAAAACGAAGATAAATAACAATAATAAAAATAATAAATAAATAAGTTAGTGCTTAGTGAGTGTTTACAGACTCATTACTCTGTGACGATGATGTGAAAGAAGGAAGAAAAAAACCCCACCCCGATTATAAAGGGGGAGAAAACCCATACAGAAATAAATATTTAAGCAAGCGCTGCCAGAAGCACCATCTGCTGAGGCACTAATAATAATAATAATAATAATATTTTCTGTGGTCTTTTTTTAATTATAAATATACACTAGGAAAAAAAAAACCCAAACAGCCCAACGCAAACTAGCTAGCTAAGAGGTTTTGTTTTGTTGTATGAGAGAATGGATTATCCCTGGGCAGCTTTTGACAGTGGTTTTGGCAAACTCATTAAGCTAATTATGCAGTACAGACATACAGTGTTGTGTGTGTCCCCCTCCCCCTTGATTTTAAGACTTTAAACTGTTTTTAAAATTGTGTGTAAATTGAAGGGAAGTAGCAGTGCTGCCAACGGGCGGCTTGCGGAGCTTTTTAGGCAGGATGTGGTGTCCCTTAGCTATCTCACAAGCCTCCCTCAGTTACCTGCCTGGCCCAGGGGAAGGGGCTTGCAGAGCACTACAAACAGTGGATGTGGGTGTAGTGTTTATACTGCTTTCTGCTTGAGAGAGGAACCACAGACAGAGAGGGATCTCCTCTCTCACTGCAACCACTGTGATCCCTGTAGTGTGCAGCCAATAGTAGAATAAATCTTCAGATCCTCAGTGCTCCCCTGTTATCTCCTGGCGGCATGCAGTGACTCAAAACAGAGGTCTGATATTCAGCAGAGCAAAACTAAGCTCTCACTATCTCAATAATGGAAGAGCACTGCTTCTTCTGCCCCACAGACAGACCTAAACCCTTGCTTTCATTCCTATATTGTCCCATGAGTAGGTGACTTACTATATGCACCAGAGGCATCTCTAGATGGACTAGAGGACTTCCTTGTGTTGSTGCAGTTCTCCTCCCTTTGCACATACAGTTTTATCTACTTCCTCCCTCTCCTACAACATGGATTTGGGCAAAAGAGAAGAGGATGGAAATCACCTCTCCTTCCTTTCTCTAGCTAGAGAGAATACTGTTCCCCTGCTGATATGCTGAGATCCTAGTAGTATCTTCCTACTTCCTAGCAGCGTAACCACAGCTGACTCCCTCCCGAAGGGAGCCTTACTATAGATTCTGGCAAAGTGGGAAAGCACATTACACACACTCCTCCCTCTTGTTGGTTAAGTGCTCAAGTGCTAGTGAGAACAACCCATCAATTTTATCTCTGGAGAGAAGATTTGTTTGCTTGCTTTCCCTGGTGGGTGTCTTTCTCTATACAAGGTGCTTTCATAGTTAGCTTCCCCACAGTACAGATGAAACATTCGGCAAGCCATGGACAGAAGCTGATGACTCTTTACATGGTGAGTTATAAAACAGGCAGCTGTTAAGCAATGATCTCTTCTGTCCCTTTGGCTCTGATGACATTATTCACTTTGTCCCACCACCCCTTTCTCATATAAAGGAGCTGCAAATATTCTAACATCCCACACTGATGCTGAGACCTGCCTGAACTCAATTCATGTGTGAATACTCTCAGCTTGAGTCTCTCAGAGGTCAGATATTTTCCGCTTTCCCCCTGCAGACAATGAACATGGAAGGGAAAAAAGGTTGGGGACAGCAGAGCAATGGACACAAAGAATGACAGGAGACAAAGAATCCATTTACAACCTAGGCTTCCGCAGTGAAATGTTTCTCCACTGTTTGCTGCAAAGTCTAACAGCTTCAAGGAGCAGAGGGTGCTCTTGGCATGCCTACACATCTCTCACAGCTACTGCTCTCCCAAGCAAGGGAAAAGAGTAACCACAGATGTCAGAGGAAAATGAGTGCTCATGACTGGTTTATATACTCTGCCCAGAGAGACACTACCTCTTCTCTCCCACCATCACGCCACTCTTTTCCTCCCTCCATCCCTCCCCCAAGAAAGCCGAAAGATTTGCCTACCTGGCAATATATTTCTGGTAAATATTTACATCTTCGCTGACAGCTGGTTTGTCAGTGGGTAATCCATTCCTAATGAGAAACACACAGGGCAGAACTGGTTAGCAGGCAGGAACAGGGCACAGTCCAATCTTCCTTCTCAGGATAGAAGGCTCTAGGAAGAGCAGCCAGCAAAGACACCCATTGGTTTAACCTCCCTCCCTCTTACCCTTCAGATCTTTTTCTAGTGATCTGCATAGTCCCATCATCCTTCCTGMAAGTTCTCTCTCTGCAGAACTTGATTCAATTTGTCAGAAGCACTGAGAAGATCAACCATTAAAACACATTCCTACAGATAAAACTAGTTACCCACCTACAAACAAGTGATGGCCACACAAAAACAAAGACCTCCCTCAAGCACCGTGCTTATTTACATGGAAGGGCCATCAATAGGTATCAGCCTTTGGCTCAACTGAGGGAAAAGAGTCTTCATGGTTCTGAGATGCTGTTAGTTGTTGCTCATTTCCTATCACCAGCAGGCACACTGTATCTGTTACCTGGTCCTGGCAACGCAGCTGCAGGCTAGATGGGGCTTTAACTGCCTGTTTTTTTCACATAGGTATTCCAACTCCAATAGGCAAATGGTGTTACAAAGGCATCTATATATTTAAATCACCGAAAACCAACCTAAGTGCGCTCAACTGGTGTATCAGCTTGGATTACACAGAATTATTAGGAAACAGACAGAAATTACATCTTTGTTGAGCTGAACAACAGAGGGAGAAAAAGATAATAGGTCAGGCTCTATCCCACTCAAGACACAGTGGCGCACCTACACAATCTGAACGAGGCTGTATGTGGTCTTCGTTCTCAATTCTGCCCTGCTATTCAAACTCCATTCCTACTCTTGCCAGCTYTGTAGCTTTGTTAAACAAGGACACTTTTGCACAAGGGCTGCTTGAAGCAGGTAGATTAGTTCAGGCCAGGTTAATGGTATTAAATGTTATAAAGCTAAAACCCTTGRCTAGGATATATTTGCACATGTGTTGAGAGTAGGAGGTAATTCCTGATAGATTATGCGGTTCTAGAGGAGATTGTGGATGCAAAGCCAGATCCCAGGTAACATAGTTAGCACTTCCTCCACCAGCACAACAGGCTGCCTTCTTTTCTCAAGAAAGCCTGTACCTAGTAAGCAGCCCCAATGAGAAGGAACCAGAGGCCATTCTGTGCTCCATGTGCCATCAGGACACTGGGAGTAGCCAGGCTGAAGCCCCAGGTCACCCCATTCCTGGCTGCACCCCTATCACCCCTACCCAGCTGAGGAAGTTCTACAGTTAGACAAGAGATTACCACTGTGCTGCCAACACACATTTGCAAGTGGCAGGAAATGAGCAAGAAAAAAAGGAAATCAAACTTGGATCCCAATGCAACATTAAAGCAGATCAGAAGGGGCTCATGGCTCCCCAAATGCAGTTCTAGGACAGCCACTGAACACCAGGCAGCTCAAAGTCCTAGAGACTCTTCAGGGGCAGAGCCACTGGTCAACTGATGCATTGCAGTAACACACTGTGCCTACAGCAGTATTTACAGCACAGAGGTTTTTAGTAACAGCAGTTCCTGCCTAACATGTGGATGGTCTACAGTGTTCATCTTGAGAGGGGGCTGCATGCAAATGCTAACAATACTCAACCCTCTCCCATACACCCCCATCACAGAAACTACCAAATCTGTCTGCAGGCAGCTGGGAAATGACCTTATTACATGGAAGATAGGCATCATTAGCTCTGCCTTCCAGGTGGGGAAACACAGAACATGAGGGATAGAGACTTGTCCAAGACTGCCTACAGCATCCAGGTAGGGAGTAACGCAAGTCCTCCTAGGTCCAGATATTAACCAGAACACAGCCATCCTCCTTACTAAAGGACAAAGCAGAAGGGTGAGTGCGATGGCATTTACTGCAGAGGTGCAGGCCAGAGGTCCCAGACTTGCTACGAATGAGTCCAAGGGATTCRTAGCCAACAACAGCTAGGTCCACAGTGAGAAATGAGCAAATCCAGACCACGACTGAAAGCAGGTAACTCCCTCTCCCTCTTTTGAAGCCTGACACTGATAGAGACTATAAAATCAGGAGAAATTGGATGTAACCTGACCCTTCCCTACAAGRCAGCGAACTTTTCATGACAGAAACAGCCCATGAGCCCTCGCATTCTCATTGTGCTATGGCATATAATCACTATCATCCCTGGTGTGTAAAACACCATGTTGTGACCATGCCCCTCGCATATGTGTATGCAGCTTTTCTACAGCTACGACCTGGAAACCACTGTATAAATAATCTGAGGTTGGCAAGGCCTTCAAGTATTGCCATTTATTCAGTGGTATCACCACAGAGATTGCCAACAATATATGTGTATGAAATTATTAGTGCTAATTGGAGTAATGAGTTTACCTGCTCTGGGGGAAATTTTATCACCTCTATTTCTGTAAGGAACAGACAAATTGAGAGGACACAGGCTTGGATCCACAGAAGTATGTATTGCCTAACTCCTATGAAATTAATGGGACTCAGCCACCAAAACGTCTTTGGAGTTCTGTGACACAACCTAATGAAAACAAAAGGCCCCATGCTGCTAACAGYGAAGTCAGTGGGAGTTTTGCCACCAAGTTAAATGGAAGCAAGAATCAGGTATTACTGCAGACAAAGCTGGATGATGGGGAATTGGAACAAGGAAGAAGTAAAGTAGTTATGATCTTGATCTCAGAGCACTGACAGCACCACATCCCTGTATTTTTCATTTCAGCTCTAGATTCATGGCTGTGACTACTGATGGCAGTCCACATCCTTAGCACAAGTAAGACAAATGGATGTGAGCTGCAACAGAAGACCAGTCACTCCAACAGAGATCAAAAAGAAATACCATATTACCAGTGCAGTATTCCTCAGCACATCAACTATCACGTCCCACTGATTCACCCTCAGACTTTATTCCCCCACAAAGAAAAAAATTGGGAGGACACTTACTTTACTGTAGAGACTGTTCCAGTTGTGATGGAGTCTGTTTTGGAGAATGTTGATTTCAGGTACTCCGGAGTGTTGAATGGCAATGAGACGGACTGCTCCGGCCCAGCCACAGGAGCACTGCTGGGGGTACCGGTGAGTACAGGAGGGGCCAGGCTAGGTGCTGAAGCCTTTACTGGAGTAAGTTTCTGGATGTTCCTTACATCATACTTGGAAGGCCGGCCTACCTTGCCTGTCTTGAAGGCAATGGCTCCTCCCATATCTGGGCTTCCTTCTCCAGGCTTGAAAAGGTGCAAGTACTTGACATTCTCTAGGTCATACTTGGAAGCCTTCTTGTAAGTGTTGCCATTTTGTGGCCTGATGCTCTCACCTGTCTTCAGTTTCTGAATGAAGAAGTCATACTTGGAGGCCCGTGACATCAGGCCCTGCATCTGGGAACTGCTAGGAGAGGGCAGAGGCAGGATGGTGGCTTTGGTCTCTGTCAGCAGGGAGGCATCTGGACCTTGTATCCGGATGGGCTGGGTCAGCACTGAGGAAGCCTCTTTGCCTAGCTTGGAGCCCAACTCTTCAGATTTGGCCAAATGTACAGGCCAAGAGAGCTGCTCTCCAGCTTTGAGTTTGCGGATGTATTCCTCGTACTTAGAGAAGCGGGCTCGTTTGCTCATGGCATCCTCACCAGGAAGGGAGGCAGCAGTTGCAGTGGCCTCTGAGGTAGCGGCATTCAGCTTGTCAAAGCTGATCTTGCGGGCCAGCTCATCCCGCATGTTCTGATCATCATAACCGAACATGCCCAGGAATTCATTCATGGTGGTAGCGGCATAATCTCGCAGTGATGAAGCTTCTCCTGTGAGAGTCAGAATGGGAGAATTATGCAATAGGTTGGTATTTTTTTCTCCTTCTGTAACAGCACTGGTAGTGGGGAAGGGGGGTAGGGGGAGAGGAGAATATGATCTACTGACGTTTGGCTCACTTGTTAGGTTTTACGACTCTTAAATTAATTTGTTTAAAAAAAAAGTAATTAATACTGGGGTAAAATAAAAAGAGTTCATCAATGCCAGGAAAATCAATTTCCTAAATGTTCTAGCCGATGGCTTTTCAGTACATTAAACAAAGTTTCATAAATGTCTCTGCACTCTTGCCTTGGCCTAATATGAAGAAAAAGTAATTTTACTGGAAGTGAGACCAACACCAATATGCCAAGGTTTGTGCAGCTCTGTCCTTGTGTGTATTTTTATATGAAAGGAGGTGCATGGAGGAGGGGCTATAGCATGTGTGTGTGTGTGTGTGTGTGTGTGTGTGTGTGTGCGCGCGTGTGTGTTTGTGTGTGTAAGGGGAGTGGAAATGTGGGAACAGCTAGCTAGATGTTTGTGCTGGTGAGCAGCAGGAATGAAAGCAAGTAAGGGAGCATGGTGTGAAACTGGTAAGGAAGCAGGCAGAACAATGCATGGGGTGGAGTGGAAGGAGGGCAGAAAAAGTGCAGGGAAGGGAAGTGGCAGAGGTGGAGATGGATTACAGGAGAAGAGCTACAAAGGCTGTATGTGCGAGAAGCTTGATGGCAAGGAGTGGCGGAAGGAGACAAGAAGGCAGGACAGTGATAGGGTAGTTCCTCATAGCTGTTCTAGTCCTTCACTTTCCCATCAATTTTCTAAGTTTTTTTTTCAGCCAACTTGCTCCCTTCCTTCTTAATTCCAGTGACTGGAAAGTACTATGCTCCATGTGAAAAGGGGAAGAATTCTGGAAAGACAAAAGGAAACCCACTGCCAATGTCCTGAGCAGTCACGAACAGCTGTCTGCAAGACCAGGAGAGAAAAAGACAGGTGCAAACTTGTTAAGAAACAGATTTCTCTCCATCAGGCTTTGGACTGAGGACAGAAAAAGCCATCCTCCTGAGGTAAGGCAACATGGAGAGAGAGAAAGCCTTTTCTCCTGAACCCAGCCTGGGCAAGGGGCAGGAAAGGCTGGTCTACCTGGGGGAGATCATAATGAAGAAGTATAAGCAAAGCTGTCCCTCCTTGGGTTTCTCCCTCCCTTCCCAATTCTTTCAGGCAGTTTCACTGGCCACTAGGAGGGCAAGAACATACTTCTGGAGGTCACCCAGTATCATTGTCAAGGAGGAAATAAAGATTGCTCTGATGTGCCAGCTTGGACTCATTCACGCTCCAGTCTGACACAGCATTCCTCCTCCTCCTCCTTCTCCTCTCCTCTTGCCTTCTCCTGCAGAGTAAAGATTTACTGTGTGCAGGAGTCCTTCAAACCTCCCTTGTCATCTTTTCCAATCACTCTAGCTCTCCTGGGCAAGCACCCTCTTTCACAAAGACCGAGCCAACACAGGCAGGTACTCTGACAGCAGAAGGGAGTTTCCAGGCACCAGTTCCAGAGATCTGATCAAATTAACACTGCCATGAAACAACAGCAGAAAAGAGAGGAATCAAGCAATAGCTGCAGAACAGGTCAACAGATCCAAAGCACTAAAATGGACCTCTAGGATTTGGGCATCTGACAGCCATGATGCTATTATACACACAGGCACACACGTATACGAGAGCATTTCTGCACACACAAACCCCAGTCACTATGAGTCCTAGTTCAGTAGCCCTTAGCTTCCACAGATCTGTTTCCTCGGCACTGTACAAAGGAAGAYACTGCCTGCAACAGGCTCCAGAAACCTGTAAAACCATCAGGATCATATTCCTGCTTCAGTATTGCCCAATGTAGCTGGGTTCACAGATCAGAAATCCTGCTGCACCAGTGACCAGTGTGCATGGTACACGACAAAGACAATGCCAAAAGAACACAGCTGAAGCCTGCAAGCAAAAGGATGGAGATGTCTGCTGGGTGTTCCGATCTCGTTCGGCACAAAATCACTTTCCATTGCTGAGCATTTATGCCAGGTACCCTGCACGGGATTCTGGGCTGCCCGGATTCAGAATAAACACTCTCTGAGTTACAGAATGGGCTGACAATGCCCCTGCTGTGTCACACTCAGATCCTAGTTTTTCTTCCCCCTCATACAACCTTATGGATCAGTATTAATCCTGAAGTATGTCTAAGGCAGAATCAGGCCTCACAGTGCTCAATAACATGATGTGATGAGCAATACGTCATGTCAGAAGCAAATCTGAAGAAAAGGTTGCATTACTCCATCTTCAGATGTAGGATCATTTCACCTGTGCTTCCCAACTTGACCACTCTCCTGTGGCCCCTTCAACACCCTATAAAAGCCATAAACTTTCTCCTTCAAACACAGACATTAAATCACTTCATCTCATTTTAAAGCTCTTCTGCTTTTTGTCTCTCTCTCTTCTCTACCTTCATTTTAGTGTAACCCTATCACCCCAAAAAAAGTGATTAAACTCATGAAATCCCTGCTGGGTCTAGGATTTCTCTGTTTCTGCTGTATCTGTCTTCCATGTTCTCTTCTTCATCTCTCTTTTGGCCTATAAAACAATTCCCTCACCTCCCTTACAATGCTGACTTCCAAGCATTGCACAGAAAAACCTTTGTCAGCCTAGGCCAAACTGTGAGGGGAGAAAGAATATCACAGAGAGGATATGAAAGGAAATTAAACTATGAAGTGTGATTTTTGCTGGCTTTAATAGCTGCCCTGAAGACTAGTCAGCCTCTTCCTTCTGTTTTCTAACCTGCAGCCCACAAAAAACAGCACATAGCTGGGAGACCCTCTTTCTCAACCCTACACTTCAAGCCAGTTTTACAAATCCCAGCTTGGTTCAGGCCCCAAAGACATTACAAAACCAGAGAGGGAATTCAAGGAAACCTGGAACTTCCCTGTAGTACTAGGACAAAGAAAATGTAGGAGCCCAGCTCCTTTATAAACCTCTCTCATCTGCGTATCTGTGCTTGGAAATCATCTTTGGTATCCATCTGGTTAAGATTTCAGTTGGTACAAATAATCAGATGCAAGAGCCAAGACCACAGAACAGGGGAGTTTTCAGGTCTTTTCTGTGCTTTGACAAAGTCTGGGGCTGAATTCAGATCTCATTTCCCTGGATTTGCCCCCCTCATCCCCAACGACAGCTGGCATTCTGCTCTTCCTCTCCTCAAATTTGGTGCTGGGTGGTGACACTACCCTTTTTAATCAAATGCTTTGCCAGTGCTGCTGCAAAACTCAGCCTTTCTTCACCCACATTTGAAGTGAAACCCTCACCAGTTCCCACTATTCACTACCTAGTGAGCACACCTTTATCCACTCCAGCATCAGTCCACCAACACATCCCCTGAAGCCAAGACAACCGTCACTTATTTGCACAAGTAGCTAACCAAAATGCCAGAGGTTCTTCTAGCAGAAGCACCTGTGGGAGGGATCTGTCTCACCACAAAGATGGTGTAAGATGCAGCCAACTCATTTCATGAACACCTTGGAACAACTATGAACAGGCAATTATTATTATCTAGCCAGCAGACAACTCTCCCCCCACATCCACCCACAGACAGAACTGAAGCAGGACAGTAGCTGGGACACAAACCCTGCAAAAAGTGTATGGCCCTAGATTTCTGCTCATCTCCAGCCCCGGGAACCACTGGCACTGCGTCTTCTCCCCCACTCCTCCTGCATCATATTTTTCTCTCCTCTTCTGTGTGATAACAAAAGGGCTTCCTCTCCCCTTGCTGCTACTCTCCATTTGTGGGCATTGCCAAAGAGCAGAGATCYGTGTGTCTCAGAGCAGCTATCATATCACAAAGGATCCAGAGCTAGCAAAAAGGGGCTAAAAATAGCCTGCAGCAGCACACTATATATGGAAGGAAAAGCAAAACAGCCCAAATGGAGTGTAAGGTCTGGATCCTGGGGGATGGGGCATCCCAGGCAGGGCTCTGTCCTTTATTTCGCTTGGGAGGGGAAACATGTAAATGTGGGGGATACAGGATAATAAGCACCAAAGTTGCACTCTTCACACATGTCCTCCCTCTCCCTAGGACATTAGGAGCAAGAAAAACCCTTGCTGAGAACAGCGCTAATACTCAGTTTCTGAGAGACTTAGCCAACAGGGAAAGAAAAGGAAGGAAAACTTTGAAAGCTAGTACAAGGGAAAGCTGGCAACTGCCTTAGCTCTCTATGCAAGTGAAAGACAGAACAAAGAACATGGATTTGTATAGGAAAATCTTCCTAGGTATTTGTGCATCAGTGAAAGATTGTGGAAAGGGATCTGTCAGAGACTGTACTGGGAAATCTGAATGCTATAGATAAAGGTGCACAGAAAAGTATTGGTCAGTCAGTGTAGGAGAGGGCAAGTGAATGAATGAGGAAACTTATCTGCGTGTCCAGAACACAGTCTGACACCTGTCTCGGGACAGACACCAGCTTTGTGGCTCCTGAACTTGTTCCCTAGCTGGTATAGGAGGGAGATACAGAAGGCAATACTTTTGCAGAGCCCTGCTGGGCCCCACACCAAGGAGTGGCTCAGAAGAAGAAACAGAGACCCCACATATGCATGTTCCCCATGGTGAAAGAACTATCTTTCTTTAAAGCATGAGGACTAAAGAGCATGGACCGAGTCTCAGCAAACGCCTGTACGATGCACAACAACCCTCACTGTTCTTTGACCCCAGAACAGAATAATGGTTGCAGGGATTTGGCATTAGACTGCAGGAGGTGCTACTGAAAGACACGAACATTAGCTGAAGTAGTCCATGAAGCAGGTTGTCTGTGTATTTACTGGGACTCCAGGAAGCAGCAAGCCCATATAATTAGGATTACTTTTCTCACTGACTTACAAAGCTCTGCTAGATGCAAGATCTGTTTTCCTGTGTGGCTCCTGCTTTTTAGCCTAGGCTTCCAGTTGATCAAAGAAGTACAGGCTCAGTTTTAAATGTTGCTGAGCACTCACAGCTCTATGTCCTCAGAGAGTGCAACGGGCACTCAACACCCTCAAAACCAGGTTCCTGCAAGAACTTCCCTCAAGCCACACTACCTGGATGGGAAGAGCTGTATTGCTCTCCTTTGATCTGACTGCCTTCCGCTGTGTCTTCCTCCTCTACCCCCCCCCCCCSAAGTCACAGGAAAAAAACTCTCTTTTGGTGTAGGCAGTTGCAAATCTCACTGGAATACTTTAACTTGCACTCAGTAACACCAGATCTGAGGGGACTCAGTGAGGAGCAGCCTAAAATCTATTTTCTGGAAGACTGCCTTAGAGAGAAAAAGAACTTCAACGTTTCTAAAGCAACTTATGTTTCACTCTGTGCTTTCCAGGGAAATGCTATGAACAACATTTACAAGAGGGCTCTTGAAACACAAGCTCAAGACCTGACAGTACCTCCGTGTGCAAGTCTAATCCCATGTGCCTACATATGTAAACTGGACCCTGCATGTGCTACTACCTGCTCTGTACATAAATGAGCCTCCAGCCTCCAGGAAAGCTTATGCATTTTTGTATAATCCTCTGACAATACTGCCCTAAAAATGCATTTCACTGAGAACTCCTAACCCAAAGGCAAACCTCTTTTGCTTTTCATTTTCCACAGGTTGGTAACATATTTTTACATTCTAGATTCCCCCTCTTCCAGCTTTCCGGCAAATAAAAGCTGCAAATGTGGGGGAAGGGCAATTAAAACAAACTAAAAACTGAGTCCAGGCACAATCACCTTGTGTCTGGGAACGACAAGGGCTTTCCTATCAAAGGAAACTGAAGGTCACACTTTTCCTCATTGATCTTGCAATGTTTGTTAATTACTCTGTCACTGATGTGGCGAAGGATAATTAAACAGCTCTGTTTATATCTTATATGCATAATTATGTGCGCTGCCACTGAACTCGTGAAGACTAGAGAATGTGCCTCTCCAGAAGGCAAATGGACAGACAGAGATGAGTTTCGGCTGCATTATTAACAGGAGGAGGAAAACATGCGCGCACACAAAAGGAAGAAAGTTTGATGGATTTGCAAAGTGCTGAGATCAGAGGAGGAGGGTGTGCAGGTGGAACAGATTAGGGGGAGATCTTTCTATCGCAAATCCAACCCAACTGTGTAACAAATTAGGGGGAGTGAGTTGCTCTGCCCTAATAAAATACAATCTGTCCAAAGCTTTTACTGAGGCTTAGCACTTGCACAGGCCTAAAAAAAAAAAAAAAAAAACAGCCTGGAGGGACGTAGGTATCAGAAAATAAGGAAGAAATTCAGATCAGGCTTTCCCCAGTATCTCTTGCTGAATTCAGCTTTTGGATGAACCACAGAAACAAAGTTGAAGCTATCTCAAAGTAAGAAATGCACACACAGCCTGGAGGAAACCACCTTGCAACTGCATACAAACCAGCATCCATTACAGAAGTGGTGAGGAATACGCACGTTTTGGAATTAACAGCTTTGCATGGTAAGATCTTGAACTCAATGTGCATTACCTCCACAGACAATGCTGGAGGACACATTCCCACAGAATCCCTTACGAAGGACTCCACGCTGTGGTAAGCGGAAACCCCCTCCACCTCGCCAGCAAGGATAACCATGCCAGCAAAGAGGGAATGAGACTGTATTTAAAAGTGTGTAACACCTCTGTCACGGTTTTGGATTTGACAGCAATGAAAGGGCACTGACACCGACACGCAAAGCGGGGGATAAATAAACGAAAAGAGGAGGACAGCACTGGATGCCAGCTCACTCCGAACTGTAAGCTTTGCAAGCATATCACAGCACCAAGTCCGAGCAAAGAAGCCTTACCAAGCTGCAGAGCAGCATCCCCTCGGGTTGCTCTGGCGAGCCTCCCCCGCACGCAGGGCCGGGAGGGGACGCGCGGCGCGGCCCGGCCGCCGCGACGCGCGAGGCAGCGCCGCTGCTTTCCGCGCCCCTCGGGGGCTCCGCGGCTGTTAGGGCGGGGCTGCGGCGGCCGTTAGGGGCGGGGCTGCGCCCGCCGCGGCTTCCAGAGGCTTCGGGCGGCCGTTA
>NW_028185517.1:2483992-2487864 GCF_003343005.1 Rhea americana
CCGCGGGCACCCCGCGTCGAGGGCGGCGCCGCGCGTCCCGCCCCTGGCAGGCAAGCGGCAGCGCGAAGCCAGCGCGCAGTGCCGGTACCGGCCCGGGACGGCGTGAGACGGGGCAGAGCTCCTGGAGGCAGGGAGCTGCGCGCGGGCGAAACCCACCCCCCTCCAGAAGGCGACTCTGGGGCAGGGGCAGTCGCAGGAGCCAAACACCTAGCGGCCGGGCCGGCTACCGCCAGGGGATCCGGCTGCTCTGGTCCCTCCGCTGGGCCGGCGGGTGCGCGGCTCCGCCTGCGGAAAGCAGTGGCCCCGGGTGCCCCTGACGAGGCCTTACCTGAGGCAGCTCCTCCACCCAGCTTGGAGGCCGTCTCGCCGCCGGCGGAGCGGTAGCTGTTGTCCTTGGAGGCCGGCCCGTCCGAGTCCCTGTCGTCCAGGAAGCTGCTGTCCTGCGAGCCCCGCAGGGCATCTGTCTCGTCCCCGTTGTCTTCCTCGTCGCTGCAGCCCTTGGGCTGCACCATGTAAACCCCTTCGGGGGGCACCTCYGTGCTCTCGCAGCCTTTACACTCCTTGCCCTCGGCGCGGCCGAGCAAGGGCTCTTCGTATTCCCCGTTCACCCACTTCTCAATCACCTCCCTCCGCTTGTCCTCCTCGATCTTCTGCACGCTCCTGCCGAGTCCATCTGAAAACTCAGCCCCCAGCTCCTTGGTCCCAGGCTGCGGCAGGTCCTTGTTGCTGCTCTCCCGCTGGGGACCCTTGTCCACGCGTGCCTGCTCAGCTCCCCCGTGATCGAAGACCACCTGGCGGCTGAGCTTGGCACAGATTGCATTTAGCTTCAGGCCACCTTTGCGCTTGGCAGCCATCGTGGGTTTTCCTGAGGTTGTGTCAGTGCATATAGTTCTTTCAGCTGGAAAGAGAGAGGGGACAGAGGCAAGGAGAGGTGTTAGTGGGAACAGGCAACTTGAACCCAAACAGCAAATGGCTCATCCCCACTGAACTGGCCTTAACACACGGCCAGCGCTGCTCGTTGGAAGGTGGGACTGCCGTCTGCTTCCTAAGCCTTGAGGGGGAGCCCAGGCCGGAGAGCCCGGTGCGGGGCCCGCTCGGTACCGCTGCACCGAAGGATGCCGTGCCGCGGACCTCAAGGGAGAAGCGCTACTTGTGCYGGGACTGACCTGGGCTCAGATGGCCCCGAATCTCTCGAGCAGCCCATCCTGGCTTTAACTGCCTGGCCCACAGGTGACAGTAGTACAGACCAGCCTCTGCTCCCGGCTCACGCAGGATACAAAATCTGCTCAAAGCCAAGCTTGCTCTGTCTTGCCAGCTGCAGCACCACCCGCTTTTAGGTCCCCCGTTCAGTCCCGGACGTGTCGGCCAAGCTGACAGCTGCCAAAATCACACCCGCCCGTAACTGCACCCATGTGAGCAAGGCCCCACGCACCCGCAGCACAGCTCTCCCGCTGCAACCCCAGGGCAGGCGAGGAGTTCGCTCAGTGGGGTTTACTCGTGGTCTCAGTACGGCGCCAGAGAGAACCAGCACAGAGGCTAAGGGCACTGGGAGGCAGCGCCCTGAGCGCCGCTCCGGTGCCAGCGCTACGCTTTCTCCCAGTCGTGCGGGAGAAAAGCACGCTGGGCTAGTATCAGTTGATCAGGCCCTTTGCCTGCTTGCTCGCTCTCACACAGGAAATTCTGCTCTCACACTTCCCAGCACAATCAGCTAATTAGTGTGGGTTTGTTATTTTAATGTAGTTTATTCATATGTGACAGCTAGTAAAGGAGGGGTAAGAGAAAGTGGGGGGAGGAAGGAAGAAGGTAAGGTCTTGACTTCAAGGTCATGGAGAGCCTGGAACTAAATGGTCCCTATCACAGAGTCACTTGCATAATTACTGCAGCAGCACTTCTTCACAAGATTTCATCCAAAACAAAAGCAGAAAACGGATCCTAAATCACTGCCCCGTGTCCAGCGGGGTCTGTGCCCAGGGGCCGTGTTACTGCTTGAGCCACTGGAGCTAACATGGGCACGGTGCCGGACGGGCCCCCACAACACGCTTCCGGGCTTCGCGTCCCGCTGAAAGAGGGGCCCGTCGCAAGGAGAAACCGTCTCCTCCGGACCTCCGATGGCGAAAACGGGTTCCTTCGCCGCACAAGCGTCCCTCGCGGCAGCTCAGCCCACACCTCGCTGTCACCAGCGCGGAGGTGCTGCTCCGCAGCAGTGCAGTGAGATTAATCAGACCCCCTACAATGCATCCAGAAGCCATCGTGACAGCCCCTAATCCTGTAACATGACAGCCCAATACAAACAGACTGAAACTTTAGACTCGCCGTCCAAGAGCCAGAGAGTGGCTGCTTAGCGTAAACTCCTGACAGCTTCAGACACGCTTCCCTGTCAAGGACCGCAAGAAAAATAACCCCCCGACAAATATATCAGCCCCCCACGCAAAGGGAGGCAAAACGTGCTCCTACGCTCTCCAAATGCATACCCCCTCCGGCACTAAYACCCACGCGCATTCGTGCTTTCGTGCAGGCAAAGCACATGTAGCCCCCAAATGCACACGTCCCCATCCAGAAATTACGCTATTCAAGAGCTGTGTATATGCACTTGCACACTCCACAAATGTGGTCATGCGCAGATGGCGTAAAACCCCCCGTGCCCCCCGAATACGCAGACCTGCGCGCTTTCCCGTTCACACTCCCCCCAGCGCATCCACGCAGCCCTCGCACGTACAGACGGGCACCGGCAGAAGCCCATAAAGCTGCAGAAGTGTCTGTGCGCTGGCACCTTCCCCTTCCCATCACATTCCTGCTCTATTTAGGGCAGAAAGCGAAGGCAGATCCCACGTGCAACTGGTCCCGCCGAGGGAATCTCAGGAGGCAGCGAGGCCGCTGTGCCTCCAGCTGGAGCGCKGCCAGGACGCGGCAGGTTACGCCTGTACGCTTGGGCGAAGGGCCAGCCGAGGGCCGGCAAAGCGCCGGTGGCTGCAGGTGGCCAGGGCAGCGCGCTGGCGCGGTGCTGGGGCACTGGGTCAGCGGGGAATCACCGGCCCCGCTCTCCCCAACGCTGCCTGCCGATTTCTCGTCCAAGTTCGGGCAGCTCCCGTTATTCTGGGCTGGAGGTGAGCAGCCAAGTGCGTGCACCAGACGGCGAATGAATATATAAATATTTATCCAAAGGAAGAGGGGAAGAGCCGTTCCCGAGGCTGCACTTGCTGCGTATGCAGCAGCTCCCGGGAGCCTGCAACTTGTCTTCCTTCTCCGTTCCTGCCTCCTGCCCTCTCACACCCCCTGGCTTTGCCCTCTGCCCGCACGGCTGCTGCCCCAGCTCGTGCCCTCCCTTGGGCCCCTTCCTTGTCCCTCCTCTTGCATCTGGAGCTTTTCTGAGCACAGCTGTGGTGTTTGTCAGTATTTTGAGACCCTTTTCCTAATTTTTTCCAAGTTAAAATACAGCAAATTCATTGACACTCACCTTCTCCCAGAAATATAACACTACCCCTCCCAGAGACCTTCCTGAGACGGGACTCGCTCTGCGGTGCCAGGGCTCTCGCGTGTACCCCCCCACCTGCGGCGCCAGGCAATCACAGCTGCCCGCTCCTTCTGCCAACTTCCCGGCAGCTCTCGGCAGGCCTGCACACATCCTTTGATCTCTCCACGCTGTGAGATGGAAGGACCTTAACCGAACCAGCGTTTCTGGTCCCCTCCTTCGGCCCGGCGACCCGAGCGGCGGGGGAAGCCCAGCTGGCAGAGGAACGCCGCGGGCGTCCTCGTCCCGCGCAGCTGGGCAGAGCGCGGGGAGCTGAGCGGCCGCGCGGGCACCCCGCACGCCTCCCTTCGCCCGGGCCCGCAGCAGCCGGGGGCCCGGCAGGCAGGCAGGGACCCCGGGGCCC
>NW_028185517.1:2488779-2489885 GCF_003343005.1 Rhea americana
AGGAGGACCCGAACGCCGCACAGCGCTGTTCTTTTCAACCGCCGAGGCGCAGGCCTGCCCGCGGCGCCCCGGCCTGCTGGGGAGCTGCCCGGCGGGCTGGCGGGCGCCGGGGCGCTGCGCCGGCTCCTCTCCGCRCTCGAGCTGCCCCGCGGCAGAGCCAGACCTCCGCAGAGAGGGCTGCCGGGCTGCTAGCTCCGCGCGCTCCCGCGGCCGGGCAAGGCAGCCACCCGCTCCAGGACACCTTGCCCCCGGCGCGACGGCTCCCGCATCACCCCGGGCACGGCCCACGAGGCGGGAGAGTGGAGTCAGTGCGTGTGTTTTCCCCTCTTCGGTTTATCAATAAAACATTTTATTGCTTTTAGCCTAGGAAGTGACCTTGGATTAGTGGATGCTGCCTCCCTGCCTGACCTTGGGGAGTTCGCAGAGGCTCTCCACCGCCTCTGCTGCCCCGCACGCGCGGATCCCGCCCTGCTGCGGGTGCGCGAAGCCGGGGAAAGCCCCCGGCGTGGAAGCRGGCCGGCGGGCTCCGGCTCGGCGCTGGGCGGGGGGAGACGGAGAACCAAGACGTGGCAGGAGGAAGGGCGCGAGCAGCCAGGGTGTCCTTAGGGAAGCGCCGCCAGCGGGCGCCCCGCTCTCCCCGGCCGCCCGCCCGCCCGCCGGGCTCCCCGTCCCCGCCAACCGCGGGGGCGATGCGGGGGGTCCCCGTGCCCGTCCCCACGGCCAGCGCCCGCCCCAGCCCCGGCGTGGTCTGCCCGCACCCAGCACCGCTCGACCTTCTGCCTGCAACGCCAGCTTCTCCATCCGCCCAAGGGCGTCCCGGCTCCCCGAGCCCGGTTCAACCCCGCTCCCCAGGGGCTGGCAGAAGGCAGGCGGAGGCCAAAACTGGCCACTTTGCAGTGAGCCTCTCTTGCTTCCCCGTGCTCACCCTTCCCAGCTGCCGGGCTAAGCTGTGAGCTGCTGGGGACAGCGAGGGGCAGCGCGCAGAAACCAGCAGCGGGCAGCGCGGGGCGGAGGCCCGAGCGCGAGCCTGCGCTCCAGGACGGCAGCGCCCTGCGCCGGGGGCTCCCGCCGGCCGCGTGCTCCTCCTCCCGCTGCGGGGCGAAGCC
>NW_028185517.1:2490243-2494680 GCF_003343005.1 Rhea americana
GGGGGGTGCTGACATTAATTCCCAAGCTCTCCAAATTCATTTGAGAACTGTTTCTCATTTCAAACAAATATTAAATCTTTTGGTGTCAAGCCTCCAAAATAAAATATCAAATAAAAAGTCATCGCCCTCTTGGCGGCTGACGCTCTATCTGCCGTTAAGCCGGGCACCTGTAGCCCCGTCCCTTGGACAACGTGACGCTGGGAAGCACTCAGCCCCGACGGGCCAGGCGCCGGCGTGCGAGAGCAGGAGGCCACCCAGGCCCCCCCGCAGCAGCTCTCCGTGCCGCACGGCCTCACCCGAGGCAGGAACCCCCGTCCCAAGCCCGCCACCCGTAAGACCCCGTCTTCGCGTTCAGTGGCTTTTCTAACGCCCCGTAAGGAGGAAAGGGCTGAGGCTCGGAGCAACGCGCTTGGAGCCAGGAGCCCGGGACGCCGCCCTGGGAACCCCCCCGGCCCCGCGGCGGGAGCAGCGCCGGAGTCGGCACTCCGGGCTTCTCCGCCTTCTTCTGRAAGGGAATTTGGGTTCGGGACTTAACCAGGGGGGTCGAAGCCAGGAGACCTGGCTTCAGCCGCTGGATAACCGTCAGGTCTCTCCAGCTTTCTGTGCCTCAGTTTCCCCAGGTGGAGGAGGAAGCGGGGAGGGAGGACGATGACGCAGCGGCTGAACCCCGGCGGTTCACTCAGTGCTCTGAGATCGCCAGGCCGGTGCTCCRTCACTGCTACTAACGGGGCGTCCTCTAGCTCTCAGCGTCCTGCTGACCCCTTGGCTGGCCACGGGGACGATCCTGCGTCCTGCCCTGGACCACCCCACCGGCAACGCGCGGCTCCAGCATGGGGTGAATTTCCCCTGGATGAGTAATGGCTTTTCTAATGCACGGGCAGGCTGTCAGCTTCCCTACTCCCAGTGTTTTATGGGTTTAACTGAACGGCTCTGAACTCCCTAGTAAGAAATAAAGTTATCCCTCAGCGTCCCTTCTAAACATTTCACTCAGTGCAAACGGTGTTTAAGAAAAATGAGGACATATTTCTTCTTAAGGATGCAGTATCCCCCTTCAGAGGCCTAATTTATGCCATATATCACTGGCCAGGGAGAGAAAGGCAGCACAGACCTCACACTAGGAGCGAGCCGGCCCCAGCTCAGCCCAAGCACGGATGCTCCTGCTGCAATGGTGCAGTGGGCTGCAACTGCAAGTCCTCCAGTCTGCCGAGTCCCTCTGGAGAGCAGGGCCGGGCCAACGGGCAGCGGAGCAGGGCGGGCGCCCGCTAACGCCCAGCGCTGCGCCGCCGCCGCAGCAGCCCGCTGGCACGGGCCCTCCGCCCGCCCCGGCCCCCTCGCCCCGGGCCGGGCCGCGCAGCCCCCGGCGTGCCGGCGGCCTCGCTGCCTGCCGCCGCGCCGGGCTCTGCGGCAGCGCCGGCTGCTCGCCTGCCGCTGCACGGGGCTGCCGCTGCTCCGCCAGCTCGGCACGGGCACTGGGCACAGCTGGCGGGGAAAGTGGTTTAACCGCGAGCAAGGACAGGACTAACCCTCGCTCACAGCTCTTCAGCAGYGCGCAGCCGGGCCTCTTCCTGATCCCGCGTGCGCTCTGATCTCGCCTGGCCCGCGAGCGGCCAGGGGCTGCTGCTCCCCTCGCGGGGCTCCACGCGAGGCAGGAGGGCTCCTCGGCCCTGCCCGCCCGGGGGCCCCGCTCGCCGGCACCTTGCCCTGGACACGGGAGGAGGCAGCTAAGCCGTCGCCCTTTCTGCACGCGCAAGTAACATACGGACCCTGCAGCAGGAACAGGCAGAGCGGCGCGGGGAGAACGGGACGCAGGCGCGCGACGGGCGACCGGGCGGTCTGGTCCGGGCCCTGCTCAGCAGACGACCCAGCGCTTTCCTCCCGCCCAGCTTAGCGAGCCCCGAGCTTCTCCGCGATTTTTGGGTGCTACTGCAACACCTACACCAGCAAAGGAAAAGCACGGATTTGGGACAGTTTCAGGCTCAAAGCTGCCTTGTGTCCTGCAGCCGCCTTTCCACTTCGTCTGTCAGTGCAGGATCTGTGATGAAACATTTCAACCGTTTCCTCCTCTCGGGCCCGTGAAAACCTGCTCTTGGAGCTCCGAGCGAAAGCGGATTTTAGTGCTCCCTAGGCTGCTCCCTGGGAGCTTCCTGTCTTCAGTCTTTCTTTCAGATAACATAAAGCCAAGAGGATCGGCTTTTCTGATCCGATTTCTCCTCCTTGCCTTATTTATTTATTATTAATTTTTTAGTCCAGTTAAAAGGTTTACTATTGAGACGAGTCTAAGTGGCCTCACTCAGCCTAAGTAACTCCATAAATCAAGCCAAACTGCTACCATCTACATCACAGTCCAGCCATCAATCTCCCCACAGGTTGTGAAGAAAACAGAGGGGAAAGCAGCAAAAGGGAGAGTGAAAAGTAACAGCTCATCGCCACCAGGTCCCTGCAGGCTGGCTGTGGCCCTTGGAAAACTCCCTAGGAAGCCGGACAGGTTGTCAGGGCAACTAAATGCCAGCACAGTATCCAGCCTCCCCTTTCGCAGGCACCCTCGCTCCGGATGCTGTGCCGGGAGGCAGCGCGAGGCAGGGAAGCCGTGGCTGGAAGCGGCAGCGCTGCCCGGGGAGCCGAGCGGCGAGCTGGGACCGAGCGGCCGCCCCAGGAGCCGGGACCGGGCCGGGGGGCGGCTGGTGAAGCGCCCGGGGCCGGGAGGGCCGGCGCGGGAGCCGGCTCCCCCGCAGCGAAGAGGGGGCTGAGACGCGGCCTCCTCGAAACGTCCTGCGGGCCCCTGCGTAAGCGCCGGGAGAGCCCGGGCAAGGGGTGCCCGGGAAGGTGAGGACGGTGGAGAGGGGCCCGGCAAGAAATCGGGGCAGCCCTAGAACAGCAGGGGCACGGACAAACCGCAGAGGCCGCTCCAGGGAACTCCTGCGAGGGGCCCCGGGGGCTTGGCAAAGACTTTGAGCTAAGCCTCTTGGCAAACAGCTCCTTGCTCTGCTAACTGAAGTTTCCTCCCCTCCGATTTCCGCTTCAAGGATTTTCTTTCCCTGCTCTCCCTGGCTTGCCCCCCACCGCAAAGCAGCCTGGAGTTTTGCCCTGAGCAGCTCCATCTGTCCCCTGAGGGACGCCCGCTTCGCGGCATGGGACCCGCGCCCCAGGCCTTGGCCAGGCCTCTAGGAATCACCTGGGATTAGCAGGGAGCACCTGAGTCTCCAGCAGGAGCGAGCAGGAGAGGGAGGAGCTGCTCAGCGCAGAGCGGACCAGGGGGAAGAGGTGAGGATTTGGCTGCCCAGCTCCACCTTGCCGGGCTGGCGCAGCCCGCACCACGCCGGCGCAGCCAGCAACGGCAGGGAGGGCAAGCTCGTGAACCGGCCTCGGCTGCGAGCGCCGGACGCCGGCGGGAGAGAGGAGCTGTGGGGGAGCCAGGGCCCTTAACGGCCCCAGGCGGGTCTGCTGATCCGCGCCCCGGGTTGGCAGGGAATCGCTCCCGCTTTCTCCAGCCCCTCTCGGTGACCTACTGTAAACAAGTTCCTCCACTGGGAAGCGAAACCCTGAGCTGCCGAAGCCCGGGCAGAGCCGCGCGGTGCCCTCAGGCAGGGCTCGGCGCCACCGCGGCCGGGGCTCGGCGAGCCCGCGCCTGGAAGGGGACCCCCAGACTCGGCCACTGGCTGGGTGGCGCAGGAGCGACGGGCTCCGCCGGCGGCACGCTGGCCCCTGCCAGCACCGATAAGCTCAGACGCAGCAAAGAGCGCAGGCTCCCAGTTAATCGCGGGGGGAGTCAGGAGCACAAACGGGAGGCGGGAGCCCGAGCACCTGCTGCACYGCTGGGAAGCGGAGGGCCGGAAAAGGCTCCTGGCCGTGCTCCTTCCCGGCCCCGCGAAGTGAGTCAGCGGGCCGGCCCGCAGGAGCTGGCCAGGCCCCGGCCGGAGCTGCAGGACCGAGCGCCGACCGGAGCAGCTCAGCCTGCCAGCTTGCACGACGCCCTGCCCCGGCCCCCGGCGAGCAGCCAACGTGGCGGCACCAGGACCACTAGGAAAAGCCTGGGAGCCACAAAGGCCGGGCAGTACGGGCCGGAGCAGCGCCAGCCGATCCTGTCCGCGTGGCAAAGGTTAACGGCTCGGCGGGGCGAGCTGACCGCCGGCGGGAAAGCAGCGCTCCTCGGCGGGCCGCTTCCGCGCCGCCGGCCTGGCAAAGCAGCCTGGGTGAGGCAGCCCGGCGGCCGCGGCGCTCGCCCGTGCTCTGCGGCTCACGCCGACGCTAATTCTGTCTTGCCTTTTGCTGCTCTTCCTTCTGGTCATTAAGGCTCATCTTCTTATCTGCCGCGTCCTCGGGAGCCCATCCGCGTGCCGGCGCTCCCCGCTAGCTGCGGACGCCCGTCAGCGGGAGCGCGCACGTGTACCAGACCGTGGCCGCGCAGGTGCTCCCCTGCGCGCGGGGCACGCGCGTCCC
>NW_028185517.1:2495045-2497792 GCF_003343005.1 Rhea americana
CGCATCTTTTCATGAACTCTATTTCTCTTTCCTTTCGGAAAACAACTGAGCTGTAAATACTGTTTAACCTTCTCCCCCCCTTCCCCCTCCCCTCCGCACTATAAAAACACAAATATGCCATAACTCAGCTGGCTCCGCCGCCGCGCCTCCAACATGCCCTGCTCCAGGCCTCTCAGGAAGGTCATAACAAACGACTTTCCGATTCAGTGCTCCTGAAATAATTTTGTGTATTAAAACCTGAATCTGCACTTTCTGGACCGAAAGCCTCTCTTAATTATGGCAAGCGTCCTTGGGATGGACAGTGATCCTTCACCACAGCACCGCGAGCCAACCGGCGCGGCAGCGGCGCGGCGGCCCCCGCCGCCCCCGCCCGCCGCCCCCGCCGCCCCCCTGCTCCCGCGCCCCCCGCCTTCCCTTTGCCCAATCTGTTTTCAAAGTGTGTCTGTCCTTTATTAAATTGTTTTCTTTTCCACATTATCAGTTGCCATGGAGACCTCATCTCTCGGATTATTTGAATTTCATTATATCTATTGATTTGGGAGCATTTCATCTTTTTTATTGTTTTTCTGTCAATTTTCAAAACGAATAACCATCTAATTTGCGTCAGTGCTGATTATGTTTGTCCCTCAATAGAGGTCGGCAGCTGCGTCGGGGAAACAAATCAATGGGAAACCATCATAAACCTCCCCAGTACAATCTCCAGGATATGTGGGTGACATTCCACGCCTGCGAGAAACACTCATCATACCCAAACTTCTTTCTTTCTTTCTTTTCTTTTCTCTTCCCCCTCTTTTTTTTTTTATTTCCCCCCTCAGCTCGCTCCGCTGGGCAGTGGCGGGTCACATTTAAAACCGCGTTTATTTTACACGCGTGCATACGCAGTTTTGGATGCATCGCATTTTCAGACAGGGAGGGGACAAGGGTGAGAAGAGAGGGAAGGGGTTTTTTAAGAAAGAAGGGAAGAAAAGGATGATGAGGAAGAAAAAGGAGGAAAAGTGGATCGGGACTGCAAATTGCTTACTATGTTTTTTTTTTTTTAATAATTTATGCAATTTTAAGCATTTATGTATAAATTTTTTAATAAGCCACCCTGGAGCAAAATAGCCATTAACATCCCAACGTCCTTCTGTCCAATGGGCTCGTGTGCAGGATCAATTTCCGAGAGTACTTTCCTTTTTTTTTATGACATGATAAAATGCTTTTAAAGCAACTTACACAAATATGGAAATTTTTTTCCCCTCCTCTTTCTTTCTTTTCTTTTTTTTTTTTTTTTATAACAGCCTGCACTTATTCACCAGGGAGCGAGCGAGCGAGCGCGAGCCCGCGCGCGTGTGCCGGGGAGGGCCGCTGGCAGAAGGATAGACCCAGCCCTAACTGGAACGGACCTGCCTGTCCTTCTAACAAGGGCATAAACTTTCATTAGCGATGCACACAGTCAAAGGCAATTTAGGGAAACGCGCTGTACAGAAAAGGAAAACCTCAGCGTTTTTTATACAGCGGCTCCTTGGCTCCGTCCAGGGGGCTCTATCCTTGAGCGCGGCTCGCGCTCTCCAGCCAAAGTGACCCCGGGCCGGGCCGGGCCGGGCCGGGGGCAGCCGGGAGCCGGGCCGGGGGCCGCTGGGGCGCGGGCTGCGAGCCGCCCCTGCCCGGGGCGCGTGGCCGTGGCGCCGCCGCCCCCGCTTCCGCCGGGTGTTTTTGCGGCCGGGACCCCATCAGCCTCTCAGAGGAACCTGGAAAACGCCACTGCTGCCGGGGCCCTGCCGCGGGCCCCGCGCGGGCACTCGCGCACCCCTGGGCAAGCGCGGCGCTTGGAGGCGTTTGCRGACTAAAGCAGAGGCGCAAAACCAAAACCAACCGAACGAAAACCCAGACGGGGCAGCCAAGGCTCAGCCGGACGAAGCACCGAGCGCCCAGAAGAGCCAACGCGATCGCCGGCGCTCCGGGCCCGGCAGCTTCGGCCGCCCGCCGCCCGGGAGCGGCGGTCCCCGAAAGGCCCCGGCGCCTCCCCTCCGGCTCGAGGCGCCCGGCCGGGCAGCGGGGAGGAGAGGCTCTCCGCGGCACGAGGGGGCTCCCGGCCCCGGCCGCTCCCCCCGCCTCGGCCTCTGCGCGCCCCCCTCTCGCTCCGCCGCCCAGGGCCACGGTGCTCCGGCGACTCCCTTGGGCCGGGGCGCCGGAAAGGCCGCCGGGGCGCGCTGAGAGCGCTCCCGTCGCCCGGGCTCGATTCACTCCGCTCCCCGCCGGAGAGGTTTCGGTGAATCTGCTGTAGCAGCAGAGAGGTCAGCAGGAGTTGAAGGTTTTCAGATCACATATATCACTCTCTATACTGTCTTGTCTATAGCGAGTGCTAAATATAGCCGAGCCAAACCTGGAGGTGACTTCAGCCGTGGGATGCGGGGACACCAGCCCCGGCAGGGCCCCCGCCTCCACCGCAAGGCGCCGCGCCGCCGAGACCGAGGAGGCGCCCGAGCCCTCCGGGCTCACCCTCCGGGCTCGCCCTCCCTCCCCACGGCCGCCACCGGGGCTCCTGCCGTCGGCGGGCGCGGGGCAGCTGGCCTTCRGGCAGGAGCTCGGAAAGGTGCCGGGCCGCCGCCGGGCCGGGGCGCCGGGGGAGCCCCGCCGCGCGCTCCAGGGCGAAGCGCTCCCGAGCCTGGTGGGCCGGTTCCGCGCGGGCCGCGGCCCCCGGCCGCAGCGGGCCGGCAGCTGCCCTCGGGGAGCTGCTAAGGCGCCTCAAGAGCGGCGCGGGCTCC
>NW_028185517.1:2497977-2504833 GCF_003343005.1 Rhea americana
CTCCCGGCTGCTCGCCGGACGCCGCGCAGCGGAGCGGACGCCCGCCGCGCCGAGGGCAGCCCGGGGGCACGGCGCGCTGCGGCACGGCCGTAAAGCCTCCTTCRCCAGCTACCGGGAAAGCCCAGAGAGAAGACGCCAGACAGAGACTGAGATGAGCCACTTCCCCAGCAAACTTGCTTCCCTTTTTCATTTGCTCCTTTCTTTTTCCCCCCTTTAACTCTCATTAAAATAACAAGTTTCTGTTACAGTCTAAACATTCCCACATTGTATAAAGGGTTATGTTACACTAGAGTCACTGCCGGGCCCAGTGTTTGCACAGAAACCTCTCTGCAGGTCCCCCCTCCTGACGAAGTGACTTATTAAAGTTTAAACAGTAATTAACAGAACAATAAAAATAAAGGGATGTTTGGGGAGTCGTAGTGCACACAGGGTTTTTGGCAGTGCCAGCACTTTTCAGTGCCCTGCGCTGGCAGCAGCAATCGGCTGCAAAACCAGCGGGAGAGCTGGCGTGCTCGGAGCCCGGCCGGGGCCGGGGCCGGGGCCGGGGCCGGGGCCGGGGCCGGGGCGAGCGGCCGGCCCCGCGGCGGGCGCAGGGAGAGGGCGCAGCAGGGCCCCGGGAGGCGCGGGGCCGCGCAGAGGGCGCTGGGCGACGCCGGGGCAGCAGCACGCCCGGACCTGGGGGAAGCATCTCCTCCGCCCTGCGGCTTTAGGCAGGGCCCGGCAGCCGCAGAGCCACCCGCTGCGGGCACCCCGCAACGCAAGCGCAGTTAGGGGAGACTCTCCCGGCCCAGGGGACCCCCGGAGCAGCCCCCTCGCGCGGCAGCTTTACAGCAAGACCGGGCAAACCAGCTGCCGGGCAGCGAGCCTGGCCCGGCCGGCGCAGGCGGCAGCGCGGCACCGCAGCCTGCCCGGGACCACGACCCCGTCTCCCCCTCCGGGGCAGAACTTCTCCAGCCTGCGTGGAACGGGCTGATTAGGAGCAAAACCGCTTCTGCTCGCGTTTCGCTCCTGCCCCGGTTGCCTGCCTTGCCCAGGACGAGCTCCGGAGCGTGCGGGCAGAGTTTCAGCTCAGGCTGTCAGCCCTCCCTGTTGCCCAACAAGCAGCAATGCAGAAAGATCTCATTTGAAGATATTTTTGGTGCCCATTGTAACTATTCTCAAATGTTTGCCTCGGTAGCTCACAGCGCTAGCTGGCTCCAACCCTCGTGTGTGACTCAGTGTGCATAGCACTGTGCAGTCCCGTGTTTGCTAAATCTCTTCCAGGACAAGTGCTCAGTCTGCAAATAAAAAGACGGCTCCTGAAGGGCCCGTCTGCCGCTCAGCGTGCTGCCCCCAGCCCTCTCCCCCGAGCCCTCCGCCGAGCTCGGCTCTTCCCACCCCGGGCTGGCCGGGCTCCGGAGCTGCCCCCGCCGCCCGCGGGGCCGCGAAGCACCGGGCGCTCCCCAGGCTCCCTCAGCTTCCTCCCCGCCGCAGCCCGGGGCTCGGGGGGCACCAGGCCGCGGCGCCGCGCGCTGCCGCCTGCACAGCCACCCGCGATGCCCCCGGGGTCCCGGCRTCACGCCGGCGCAGCCCCCAAGGGGGGACGCTGCGGCTCGGCGCGCCGGCTCCCGCCTCCGGCCAGCTCCGGGACGCGCGCTCGTCCTGCAAAGTCGCTCCGCAATGGAAATGTTCCCCCAGCGCCCCGGGGCTCAGAGCTGCCCGTGAAGCGGATTCCCGCTCTCCCCTCCGCTAGCAGCGGGACTGTCATCTGCTGCGTTAACGCTGCACCAGCCAGCCTGTTTCTGCAACGGCTGTACTGGCGCCTCGGAGCACAGATAAGGGAACGTGCGACAAATTTCAAGCCCCTCGAAGTCGACAGTCTCATTCCACCTCTACCAGTTCAACGGATTCAAGYTCAGCCTTGTCACGTACTCCCGAGTATCCGGCCCTCGGGCTGGCCGGCTCCGGGCACAAGCGCCGTGCGTAGGCTGCGGCCACCTGGCGAGCCCAGCTCCCCAGCCCGGGGGAGCCCCGACCCGCTCGCCGAGYGGCCTGCTCCAGCCCTGCCTCCCCGCGCCTGCTCCTCCACGAGGCACCACCCGCAGAGCCCGGCCAGGAAGGGGCTGCGGGCGCCGGCGCTCACCGAGGCGGCGGGCCGGGGCTCCCTGCGGACGCGGCATCCCGTGGCAGCCCGGGGAACTGCCACCCTGGAACCGTCGCTCCTTGGCCCAGTGCAAACAGCCCCCCGCAGAGACCCCGGCCACCGGGTCGCAGTGGCTTCCCCGAGCACAGGTGGCCCTACGGGAACGCTTCTAAGCCTTCCGAAGCCCAGCGTCGCTGGCAGGGGTGGTCGTGCTTTACCCCAAGCTCTGACTGGCTGTGCTCTGGGAAGGGAGAGCTCAACCCCCGAGAGCYGAAGGAAACTTAAAAACACGGCTTCCCAGGCAATTACCAGTGGGGATTTTTAATAAGCTGTTTTCTAGGCACTTGGGGAGCGAGGGGCATGGGGGAATCAGRCGTTATGAATCTGAATTCAGCCCGGGTTTCAGAGGTGCTGGTTTAATAAGCCGTGAGCGAGCCTGCACTAGCAGCAACCGCCCTGCAAACAAGTGCCAGAGCGGGGGGCTGCCAGGTCTGGGCTCAGAATTAATGAAACCAGGACCTTGGCAACCCCCCGAGACTTCACGGCATTCTGGTGTAAATTGATAAACTTGCGCTGTGTTCCAGGGAGGATGCGGGACGGAAGGAGGGGGAAGGGGGAGGGGAATGGGAACACGCTGCCACCCTTTCTCCTTACGCCCGAATTTCAAGCGAGCCCCACACGTGTGGCTCTTGGAGGCCACGCTCGCCGTCCTGCACCCCCAGCGCCCTGCTTCGCCGCCCAGCGGGTCTCCACCAAAGCCTGCGCGACTCCGCGCACCACGTACACGCCGCAGCTACGGTCACCAAGGGAAGTCCTCCRCGTGCTGCTGCCTGAGGCTTGGGTCCCCGGCGTGCCGCCGCTGAAGGACTGCACTGCTCAAAGCTGCTGCCCACCTACAGATTTGTTTACAAATGGTGTCAGGCTGGATACGACTTTTCCTAGACACCAGTCAAACTCAAACCAGAGCCACCTAAAAGAAGGAAGATCTGGGAGCATCCGAAGTCCAGACAGTAAAGGACTGATACCCCTCCCTCCTTTGCAAGCAGGATGACAGACACATCATCAAACACACTTTTGCTTGGCCAGAAATGCCATTCCCCTCTTATCCCTAAAAATTCTGTTTCAAGRGTTTTTCCTTTTTTATTTTCTTGGTGGCTTTTCTGTCTCCATGGGAAAGTAAGTGTCACCGGCTTGTTCAGACCTGCGCTTGGAGACAGTTTCTACAGAGAGCCCCTGAACCCATGGCAAGTCACGCAGGGCAACCTTGCCTGAAACGCTCATCAGCTGAGTCTCAGGCTGTGGCTTTTTCTTCCCTCTCCTGCCCCGAGCCAGCTGGATGCAGAGGAACAGCAGCCAGCACTCAGGGCTGGAGCAGGATGCTGYGCAAGCCAGCAGCTCCACAGCCCGAACTGCCTCACCGCGAAAGGCAGATACAGGTGTCTCCGTTGTGTCTCACTCCTCAATATTTCCTCTTTGCACGTTCCCAAGCCCCTCGTTTCCCTGAGCTGTTGTGAGCTGAGCTGCCGGTCTGCTTTCTGAAGGACATCTCCAGCCCTGAACACAAGCAAGCAAAATGAACACACACCTCCCAGGCATGCCGAATACCCTAGTTCCTCCGAGCCCAGGGCCCCAGCTCCCCACTCCCAGAGCTGCCAGGCTGATCSCCCTCTGACGGGTCTCACACAAACGCCACTCTGCTAAACTCAGAGGAGTCATTTTCCCTGTKGCCACCGTATCAGTGATGGGAGAACTGAGCTTACTGCCTTCCACTGCCACTCACCTCAAACTGGGAGAAAAGGCAATCTGAGCACTGCACCCCATTTACCCGCCAGCATGAGGTTTGCCAGCTCCTGGCTGTGCTGGAGTCAGGGTCTCCAGCCTCACTGACCGACCGGCAGTGCGAGGGGAGCTCTGCCGAAGAGGTACAAGCCACCAGAAGGTGCCCCACGTCAGCACTCACACGCTTTTCCTCGACCATGCCTAAGGAGACTTGAAGTCAGAACTGAAGACAGCTTTGCATGGGGGGTCCCAAACATTTTCACAGTGCAGAAAGACTGTCCTGCGCACTTCCAACAGGTCGGTCAGGACGTCTCTACCGCAATGCCAGTAGCTGCCTGTAGGGAATGTTATGGTAGAAGATTATCTAATGCACTCTTAGTCATCTGGTCTTGCAATCTACAGAAGGAAATAGGAGCAGCCAGCACAGAATGACCCTGCTTCCAGACACCACTGACTTCAGATACCATTATCTGTGGCAGCCTGGTCCACGTCCCAGAACTCCCGCTCTCTTTCAGTTAACAGGCCATGAAATTATTTAGACTATTCTAGAAATTACATTCTGTTATATTTGCAGTTAACTCAGAAGATCAGCGGTGCTGCATCCTGCAGTCCCCATATTCCGCTGAACTCGGGGAAGACGGCACCCTTCGAGGCACCCGATCTCCCCCAACTCTGTTTCTGCTGAGTTTATGAGAAGCCAACGCTTCACAGCAGACTTATCCCACAAGAAAAGGGTTTGATATGTCAGAGATTGCAATCAGCATGTCTTTGAAATACGATATGGGAACCAGCACTCTAAAATCTGTGTTACACTCTCTTTCGGAAAGGGCTTCTACACAAACAAAAGGAGCCTGGCAGCACGCTAAGCGCTGGGTGCTGTCTGCCATCAGGGAAGCCCAACCGCACCGAGTGCACCGATGAGGAAGCCCTGGCACGAAGCTACGGACTCGCACGGTCACAGGCACGAAGCTAATCGACGGCAGAGCTGGAAACAACCCCCTGCAACGGCGGTGACGAGCTCGCGGCCCCTCAGCAGAGCCCCGCGCGGCTCCTCGGGCACAGCCCCGGCCCGGCCCGGCCGCCCCCGAGGACAGCCCCTCCGCACGCCTCCTGAGCAGCGCCCCGGGGCCAGCCGCGGCGCTGAGACGCCGAGGGGAACGGCCACCCCGGCTGGTCCGAGAACACCGGACACTCGGCCCGCGCCATCGGAGACGGACAGACGGCTTGCCGGACACCCAGCGGCCACAGCCTCAGGCTGGCGGATGCCCAGGAACTGCGCAGGTGGTGGCAGAGATGAATCGCCTGCTCCTCCCTCCGAATCAGCTTCCCTGCGTTTTGACCACGTGGACCCCTGCAGCAAGGCCCAGCCTGACCCATCTGTGTATTAAGGATCCCCTAGCACAAGCAGCAGAGGGGTTTTCCTTGGCGCCAAGGGCTTCCCTGCGCTCTCCCTGCCAGGAGCCGGCGCGCYGAGCTAGGAAAGGCTGCAGAACCCCTTGTCCCGAGAGACCTCCCGGGACCCCCGCGACAGGACCGCCGGCGGCAACCCTAACAGCGCCCGAAGCCTGGGCACCGCAGCTCGCCTCCGCCACAGCCTCGACGCGGAGACCCGAGCCGAACCAGGGGAGCCCAGCTCCGCCAGCGCCTAACGAACAGCCGTACGAAACAGCCTTGGGAGCCACCGCAGCRGGACGGTCGGAGCGGCCCCGCAGAAACACTGCCCCGCAGCGGGTGCCTCCGCTCCCCAGCTTCCAGCACGCTGAGCGAAGGGCACCAGGCACCGGCGGGGAAAACGGGGATCTGCTGCCGAACAGCATGCAACCCTCGACGAAAGGTGCGAGCGCTGCTGCCCCAGCAGCCCCGGATCGGGAGCGACACCTGCCACGTGAGCACGCCCGCGTCCGCCCTCCCACTACGCCACGCCGAACTGGTTCACCGCAGCGTCTCTCTTTCAAATGCTGAAGGCAGAAAGAAGCCGACGGGGCTGCGCATGGGAACGCAGACAGGTGCGGGTCCGGAGCAGCCTCTCCCCATCACCTCTGCGCTCCCGGCTGCAAATCCCCCACCTGGGCGACGCGAGCTGAGCGCCCGGCAGGACACCCGGAGAGCCGCCCGGCGGCAACGCGGCCTCAAACAAAGGGCCTAATTTAAGTATTTTTATAACTCGGTACTTGTGACAGTGGGTTTAGCAGTTGCCAGCCATCTGGAATAAAGAATTACAGCCACCTCCCCTAATCCTATATTGCCTAAACCCTAAAGCTGGTTATGGTGCAAGGATGAGGCAGCAGGGTGGGAGGAGGCAGCGGCGGGAAGGTGGGGGTGGAGACGGGACTGCAAGAAAATTCTTAAACTTATTCTCATTTTCCTGAGAGGTGCATGGTGGTCCCAGATGTGTCAGAACTATTTTTGCTATGAATCAAGAGAAAAGACAGAATGAAGAAAAAGGGGGGAGAAAGGAGGAGTCCTCGACGAGCACACACGCACCCGCGCCGCACACACACAGCCTCACACATGCACACAGAGGCTTACTGGTCCGCGCAGGGCTGTCAGGTAAATTAGATCTGAAAGCTGACAATTTCTGACCATATTTCCTTGATTATTTCAAACAAATGCACACCAGCCGCTGTAAGGAGATTAAAGTGACATAAACGTCCCGAGTGGGAGGAGGGAGGGCAGAGAATTCAGGTCACCCCCATCCGTCCCCCGTTTGACAGCCGCTATATCGCTATCCAATCCAATAAAAAAATCCCCCCCTTTTGCTTTAATTAATTTTACAGCTAGCTTGCTTAATTACTTTCAATCAAAATCCTCCTGCCATCGCAAAATTAGAGATGGTTGAGCTCCATTAGCCTAAATTCTTCATTTCCATATAGAAAGAGGCTCCCTGGGCAAAGCCGACAGGGCTCCCCGGCGCTCGAGCCGCCACCGGCCGGGCGCCCGTCCCCCCGCCGCCTC
>NW_028185517.1:2506898-2508756 GCF_003343005.1 Rhea americana
GACGTCCAGCGGCTCCCCCGCCCCGCACAGCACGGGGCTCCGGGCGGGCAGCCCCGGGCAGCCCAGCGAGAGACTCTGCTGCGCTCCCTGCTCGCCCGCCCTGGACCGCGCACCCAGCCCAGTCGCAGCTGCGGCGCCCAGGGCCTTGCTTCGGGGCAGGCAGCAGGCGCAGAGGCGGCTTCACRGAGCCCTCTGCAAGCGCCGAGCCCTGCTTGGACCAGCAGCAGCGAGAGCAGCCCCCTGCCCGGCCCAGCCTCGAGCCCCCTTTCACTCGGGCACCGCTCGCGGAGCTCTGCGYGGGCGCGCTGCGGGGCCGGAGCGTGCCTCTGCCCCCGGCCGGACCGGCGAGCCCCGCGCCGGCGCGGCCCCCTCGCTCCGTGACCCCGGGCGGGCAGAGCGAAGGACATCACGCAGACGGCAGGATTCGGCCCCGCTCTCCAAGTGCTGCCTGGCAAGAGCTGACAGCAAGGAGGGGAAGCTGCTCCGAGCAGCGGGAGGGGGTGGAAATCTGCGCCGCGGCGGCAGCGCAGAGGCTCCCACCAGCCTCCGCGCAGCAGAGAAACTCYGGAGTCAGCTCCTGCCGGCCTGGGGCTGCCGGGGGGAGGCAGGCGTTGATATTGCAGGCGGAGGCCACTGGGACACCGCTCAAAGCTGCTAAATATGACCAGGTTAGCACTTTAGTCTTTAACGGCAGGTCACCACTAATAAACCCCGGGCCCCAGGGTGCAGTACAGAGCCTCCCTCCCCCCAGCTCCCCGAAACACTCCTGTCATTAACTTCGCCGAGCGCGGCGCTCAGCACCTGCCGGAGGCTCGGCAGCCGGCAGGCCTCGCCAGGGCTAGGCGCATCCCAGGGCAGGGCTCACCGCTCCCCCCTGCCCTCGACTCCGCTGGCGCAGCGGGGAAGCTGCCGGCGCCGTGCCCTCTCCCCCCACGGCGCCCCTCGGACCCTCCTGGAGAAGGCTCCGGGGCGGTCCCAGGAGCCGGGAGAAGGTGCCGTCCCCGGGCACTGCCCGGGGCCCCGCGCGCGGGCCAAGGACAGCCAGGAACRCGGCCCCCGATCCCAGCTGCGGCGCTGCCTCCCTCCCCGGCCTGCGGTAAGTCACTTCAAGTCACGGCGCCTTGCCTTCCACCTCCGCCGAGAGGTGACAGCGGCGCGGACGGCCGCAGCGGGGAGGCAGCGCGCGCGGGATTACCTTGGATGCAGGCGCAGAGGAGGGACACGGAGGCTCCTGCGCAACCACAAGAGCTGCGCAAGCAGTAACGGCCCAGCGCTGCTCCGGGGCCACTGTGGCGCCCTGGGACCGTCCCGGGACGCCCGGAGTGGACAGGGCCATCGCAGGGAGAAGCGGCAGAGTGGGGCCAGCCGGGAGGCCGGCGCGGCGGCAGGACACCCGTGCTGCTCCCCGTGAACCGCGCCGGTTCTCCGCGTGCCCACGCYGCTCCGCGCAGCCTCGCGCTCGTCCCCCAGGCGAGGGGGAAGCCCTAAGGAGAGGGCTCCRGCCCCCCGGCTCTCGCTGAGCCAAGCCGTTCCCCGGAGGGGTGCCGGGAGGGCAGGGGGGGGACAAGCGGCTGCCCAAACTCCCATACGAGTCTCTGTCGATCTGCCCTACTCGGCACCTCAAGCTGCAGCCACCGGCTGCGGTGCTGGATCAACAGGACCCGGGCGGCCGGGGAGGGAGAGGCACCTTTACGGGAGGGCAGGGCCTCGAGGGGGAAGTACTTGGATTTTCAGAGCGCCTGCAGAGTTGAGGAAGAGAAAATACTGGGACTGAAGCTGCAGTTTAGTTTGGAGTCGCTTCAGATACCTGCTGAGCCCTTCTCCCCGGGCCGCCAGCGACCTCCGGCGCGTGGGAGCC
>NW_028185517.1:2513759-2514749 GCF_003343005.1 Rhea americana
GCCGGACGGCGCGGCGGGCGCCAGCAGAGGCCGAGCCGGGCGCGCGCCGGGGAGCAGAGGTCCCCGCCGAGCCGCTCCGCCTTTCCGCGCCCGGAGACCGCTCTCCTCCACCCCAGCCCTTAGCGGGGCCGCAGCCACCGAGCCCTGGGGAGCAGCTGTCCCGGGAGGCAGAGGGGAGCTCTGCGTCCCAACGCCCTCGTCACCCAGGGGCTCTGCRCCCAAAGCCCCGCGAGGAGAAGGCGGCAGAGGCAGCTCGGGGAGGGCTCTCTGCGCCGGCGGCCGGAGCGCCCCGCTCCCGAAGCCAAGTGCCAGCGGCAGCCCGTCGGCTCCGATTAGAGCCGGCTGCAAGGGGGCCGGCGCCTCGGGCGTCACCTCCAAACGCCCTTCGGCCAGATATGTCGAGAGAGGGAATCTGCAGTTGTTCCGACGTTTCTTGCTCAGCAGAACAACTGTTGCGGTCCTTTTAGCACAAACCCGGCAACTGTTCCCAAAAGCACGGCCTCCTCAGCTCCCGTCCTTAAAAAGGGCCCAGCAACCCATCTCCAAAACGCCGGCTTCTGAGTCAGGGCAAAAATGTTATTAACCAAAACATCACTCAGGGGTGGGACACCTGCTCCCGGACGAGCAACTGGCCCGGCTGCCCGTGGTTAGCGCATTACATCAGGCCCCAAAAGCAGAACGCGGAGGGCGGGAGACGGGGCGAGCGGAGAAGGAGGGGCGGCGGGAGGGAGGAAGGGAGCAGCCCAGGCAGAGAGCGAGAAAGGGGAAGCGCACAAGGGAAAGAGCGAGGAGAGAGCGAGTGAGAGACGGGGAGCACGTGGGGGAGCGCGGCAGCGTGCTGCGAGCGGCAGCGCGTGTGCAACGGCGTGCGGCCGCGGGAGCGCGCGAGCAAGGCACTGCGAGCCTGCGCGCGTACGGCAGAGCCCCGGGCGAAGGGGGCAAGAGAGCAGGAGGCGAGGGGGGACGATGCCACAAGGGGGAGAAAGCTTG
>NW_028185517.1:2515589-2517408 GCF_003343005.1 Rhea americana
TGCTGCAGCCGCTGCCCCGGCCAGGACTTCTCCCTCCCACTTCGCGCACCCCAGAGGGCACGGAACGGCCCCCCTCCGCCGCGCAGAAGGGCTCTCCCCTGCGGGCAGTGACAAGCTGTTCCTACGGCTCTGGGGCTGCCTAGGAGAGCTAACCCCCCCCCCAGAATGAGGGAAACCCTCAAGACCTATCGGCAGGGAGCTCACGTTGCACCTCCAGCCCGTGTCCGGCGCCGCTTCCARGCGCGGGCGGCTCAGCTTCGGCCCAGCCGCTCCGTGCCGGGGCGCTGACGCCGGCCGGGCCCTGCTCCCCCCGGGAGCGGAGGGCGGGGGGACCTGAGGAACGGCTCTGAGCAGATCCCAAGCATGTCGGCCCCTCTCTCGAGTGTCCAGTGAACAAAAAGCGGCAAAAGCCGCCGGCCGCGCGGAGAGCAGTGCCGCGGCGCCGGGCGCCCGCTGCCGGGGGCCGAGCCCCTCGCGCCCCTCGCCGTAACGGCCGGCGGCAGCTTCCCCAGCCTCCCGGCGCCGAGACGCTGCGGCCGCGCGGCGGGAGCATCCCGCGCAGCTGCACAAGGCCAGGGCTCCTCTCTGCAGCTCCCAGAGCGACGTTTCTAAGCGCAGGACTCGGTGGGAGCCCGAACCCGAAGCGGCTCTGGACACTCAAACCCGGGGCTGCAGCCGGCTCCCCCTCCGGCGCTCTGCGGTAGTAGTGACGGCAGCACGTTTCGACCCAGAGCTCCTCTTGCGTTTGCTCACAATGAAGTGTTTTAGGGTCTTTCCTCTCCGAGACCCCAGCTGCCTCCCAGCAGCTGAACGCCTCCGGCCAGCCATGCGCGCCCGAGGCGCCCATGGGCGGCGGGGACCCTGCGCGGCTGCCGCGCCGTCCCTGCGCTGGGGACGGAGGCTCTTGGCTCTCGTCCGACCTTTCCCAGACCCTTCGCGAGGAAGCTCGGGCCCGTCTCTGCCCGGCAAGCACCGAGGCTGGGCGGGCAGGGGGCAACGCGGCGGAGCGCCGCCGGCGGAGCGCCGCGCGGCCCGGGAGCCACCCCACGTCCTATTCTGGGAAGCGGAGCAGCGCGGAGGCCTCCCGCTGGCCTCGCGCCAGGGAGAAAATGCACCCTTCTGAGCACAGGCCAAGACGAGCTGCAGTGACTACTGACTTCTGTTGCCCAACTGGAGTCACCTTAAATGGGCTGCTTTCTCGACGCGCCGGTGCTCGGCGCAGCCGAGAATCGTCCCACGCTGCACGTCCAGCCGCTGCTCTAGCAGGACAGAGCAACGTTTCTCTCCTTGGTGACTTCTTCCAGCCCGGCCAGGCCTTTTATCTTTTCTTCTCTCCCCTCCCTTCTCCTCATTCTTTTCTTTTTCAGCTTTTTATGAATTTCTCTCAGCCAGCCTCCCTCTCCCCCCCTCAAGGTCACGCAGCTCATTTCCACGTTGAATATTTACCCAGCAAGCCAGATCCTTTCACAGGCGCTCACCACAAATATGCTTTCTGATAAAGTCCGGAGAAAAGAAACTATAAAACCCCAAACAATGTCAGAAATAATAAAAAAAATCCCAACAGGCAAAGAGGGGCTGAAATAGGGTAAATTAGTTCAACAGAGGAAGCCAGCAGGTAAAATACACTTGGAGTTAGTTTATGTAGTTTCCCTGCACCCTCATCRTTATTTTCCCCTTTTCCTGTTTGCTTTCCCGAATCTTTTCGCTCTGCTCTCAGGGCTGTGCCACCTACACGTGGGAGAGGCTCACGCCGAGCCTCCGCCGCTCACGCACGCTGCAGCCCCCCGTCGCGGCGAGGCCGGAGGCGTGCGGGCGCTCC
>NW_028185517.1:2517503-2518656 GCF_003343005.1 Rhea americana
GAAAAGCCCAACCCCCGGGTCCAAGGAGTACGAAAACCATTTCCAGGTGGCATAATCCCCGTCCCCACCCGACTGCCAGCGACAGCTACCGGCCCTCGCGAGAACGCCGGGCGGCGAATCGCTAGCTAACGTCTCTCCAGCTCAGCCCAAACGCAGCGTGGCTTCCACGGCCTCCGGGAAACGACGACGAAAAGTAACTGCTGGCCTTYGCAGTCAGCCAGTTTTAGGTCCCAGAGCACACTTAGCCCACAGGTTCCCACGGGACAGAGCCTCCTTGCTCCCCAAGACGGGTCGGGGACAACGGGGACGTGCAGGGAAGCGCGCCGCAGCGAAAGCAGCCCCCTTCCTTCCCTTGGGACAGCAGGGCTCTGCCTTCGCCCCTCTCCGGAGCTGTGTAAGGTTGCTGCTCTCCTTTCCCGAGGCCACAGYGGAAGAGGAGAAACCTGGGGCTGCCTGCTAGCAGGAGAGAGGCAAGTCACAGCGGTGCTGGCCGCCCTCCGCGGCGCTCCCCTGGCTTCTAGCCGCGGGCACCAGGCAGCCCGACTGCTCCGCGGCTCCGGAGAGCAGCTCCCGCCCGCTCTCCAGCGTGCGGTCGCTTGCCGGCCGCCCACGTGCCTCCACGGAGCGGGGAAGGAGGGCTCGTGCCTCGGCGGGCTGTTTCCATGGAGCCTGACCTTCTCCCGGAGGTTGCAGCAATCTGCCCTTCCATAAGCGTACACTTAGTTCACCCAGGAAAGCCTCAAACCACTGTCAGGATCCTTTAAGTCTTACTGTCTTAGGCTGCTAGCTGGAACTGCGCTCCCGCAGCGTTCTCAGCGGCTAATGCTGCTTTAGGGACCGTGCTGAAGCGAGCTCTGCAGAGCCGCAGCCTTCAGGACACAAGCGCAGCCGAACGCAGAGAGAGCAAGCGAGAAGCGCCTGGGCAGAGCGACGACAGAGGCAAACGTCCGGGTCCACCACTATCGCCGTAACCGAAAAGAGACGGCGAGTTACGGGGACTTCCAGCCCGCCACAGCTCTGGCACCGAACGCGGGCGCGAGGGAGCTCCGGTTTCAAGCGCCTTCCGGCGCYGCGGCTCCGCGCTAGCCGCGCGCGGAGGGGCAGAGCAGCCCGCCGCCGGGAGCAGCGCTGGCCACTAGCAGCGCGCGCGGCG
>NW_028185517.1:2520495-2525083 GCF_003343005.1 Rhea americana
GGGCCGAGCCCGGCCGCCGCCGCGCGGCTCCTCCTGGCCCAGGAGGGGCCGGGGCGCTGGCGCAGGGGCGCCGGGGAAGAGCAGGCGGCGGCGGAGCAGGAGGAGCAGGAGGGCGCCCTGGGCGGCCGGCGCAGGGAGTGGATCACGCCGGCACCGTGCCGGCAAGCGCCACGCACAGAGGTGGAGCTGCTTTAATGAGAAGATGCTTCTATGACTCAGGCCTCAAAGGGATTGGGACTTTATTATTTTATTTTTCCATAATAAATTATGCCCTAGGATGCCAGTCCCGCCGGGTTTTTCTGGAAATACCAGACAAAAGCTGGTGGTGCTACCTGGCTTTCGACGGTTTCCCATGAATGGAAGCTGGAAGTTCCCGGTTCTCCCTCCAGCCCCAGCCCGCTCCGGAGCGGGGCCGGCCCCACGGCCCCGGGCACGGCGGAAAGGCCCAGCTGGAACGCGGCGCCTCTCCGAGCCCTCCTTGCGGAGGGCCGAGGGCCCACCGGGGCCGCGGCGCGGGCAGGCGGGCAGCTCGGGCTCGGCCCCCGGCCTGGGGCTCCGCAGGGCACGGTCGCTACGCCCGCGTTATAGATCAGGAGTTACTGGTCCCACACCAAACCCGCAGGCTCTGCCACGGCTCTGCCCTCTTCCCGAGCTTCCGTGGCCGGATCCAAGGGACTCCGGCCCTCGTTCAGCCCCGGCACAGCTGCCTGCCGTGCTGACGCTGAGCGCCAGCCCGGCTGCCCCTGCGCAGCCGCGACGGCRTGGGGCACGCTGCAGCCGACGCGGGGGCGCAGAGCACACGGGGCACCGACCGCGCCGGTCCCGTCCTGTTGCTAAGGCAGCTCCTCTCAGCATCGCGGATGATGCCAGTGTGCCAAACTGGAGGGCAGGGGAAGCCAACTCCTTCAAGAGCCAAACACAAAGTTCAGCGCAACGCCAACGCGGGGCAGGCGACCGTCCGGGAGCAGGAGCAGGTGGGAGGGCGTCTGGGGCAGATGTGCACATGCGGGACAGGGTGATGGAGATGTGGGTGTTGGGTGTGGGGAACACCTCCAGAAATGCTCCAGTGGAGCTTGCTGTTCCTACCGATTTCACAAGAGGCTCTGCTAAAATGTCACCTCTCCAAAAGCAAAACATGTGCATGTAGGTGAATCATCATTTCACACTCCAAAACCAGGAATGGGTGGCAAAACTCCCCAGTGAGGCACCAAATCCTCAGGGGATTGCCATGAAGTGCACCCAATGACTTCAGCCTTCCCATTCTTCTTCCCTGTATCTCATTCTCTCCACCTCTTGCTCTCTCTTGCCAACCTACACGGKTTGTTCAGCTTTTATTCTGAGCATGAAACTGCCCTAGGACTGGAAGCTCTAAGCAGTTTCCCAGCCTCAAGAAATTTTCTACTTGTGTTTTTCCATGGCAAAGCAAACAACTGCTTTGGTACCTGGGCCACCACACCTAACTCCCAAACATAACGAGAATGCACAGCGATAGCCAGGAGAGGAGGGCAGAAAATCCCCAAGCGAAGAATTCTTCAGAAACTACAGTCAAGAACAGATTTTACGTGAGTGAACTGCATGTTTTGGGTCCACTGTAGCTATGTATTCTCCAGAAGGCTTGACAGAATGTTTTACTTTCTTGAATCACACCAAGGAAGATAGGAAGTTTCCCCAGAAAGAAGGGGGAAGGTCAGAGTCAGGCTAATGCACCAGCACAGAGAGGTTAGCTGGCGGACTTGACTGCTGAGAGTCCTACTGCTGGAGGACAGCGGGGTCCACASGCTGGGGAGGGAAAAGTGTCACCATCCCTCTCCAAAGGGCACCTGCTCCACAGACTCAGCCTGTGCACGGCAGCCCAGCCCCGCGCTTGCAGTTGGTGCTGCCGTGCCAGAAAGTTCCCGCTGTGGGCCAGGACCCCACCGGGCAAAAGCTGCACACGAGAACAGAAAGCCCCAGGGTACCTAGTTCAGCTACTGGCCCAACTCTGTGTCCCGTCCAGGACAACTGTCACCACCCAGGGTAGCYCTGAGTCCCTTCAGTGCCCACTTGCCTCCAGAGTTCGGGCTCTTGTCCGCCGAGGGGCTGTCCCGTCACCGGGACACAGCGTCATCGTGCCGGCGCTTCGCCCGCCTGCCCCTCTACCTCCGCCGAGCCCCAAGCACCCTGCCCACCCGAAGCCGGCTGCGGAGCGACCCAGGACAGCTCCCCAGCCCCTGCTGGCGTTTCAGCTCCTAAGGTCGCAAGCCAAGCAGGAACGGGGATTAGAAGCTACAAGTTTTTCTTTTGCTACTGATGTCCATCTCCATCTCCTCCGCGAGCCCTGGGAGAGGAAGCAGAGAGCAACAAGGTCCTGGTCCAAAGAGCTCTCAATCCTCAAAATGGATTTTACCTGTCTCTGAAAGCTGCCTCCATCTCTCACCCCCCCTCACTGCTTTCTCCCCAGGGAAATCAGTCTAAAAGGGGCTAATGGAAAAATGTCCCCCTCTCTCCCCCCTCTCATTTTCTCTCTCTCTCTCTCTTTTTTTTTATTAGCATTTGTGGAATTTATTCCCAAACTCTCCTAATCTTTCGTACACAACCATTTGATTTGCATAACCCAGCCCCCTCTCATAAAAACTGGCTGCTAGTTTAATTAAAAAATGTAAATTTGCTGTCATCTCGGGGCCTGGTGAATTAGGACGACATCGGCATTTTTTATTGCTGAAGACGTCCAAATTGATCCAGTCCACGCTGAACCGGAGGGGAGGAAACGGTGCCGCGTGGGACTCCTGGCTGGAGGTTCTGCCCCTCCCCTGCTTCCAGCCAAGGCTCCTCTCTGCCCCCTCCTCGCTTCGCAAAGCGCAGCTGAGGCCGAGGCCGTCGGCGCTCCCAAACCCCCGCCGGACCGGCCAGCGCGGCTGCTGCAATGTCGTGGGAGCTGAGCCCCGGGCGGCACCGGAGCGCTCCAAACCCTGGGAACAGCCGGGAACGAACGCGTCTTCCCTGGGAGGGAGGGAAGGAGCCAGGCGGAGGTGGGAGACGCGGCACAGGCGATGGTTGTCTTCACCTCCCCTAGGACTTTTCATTACTTTCCTGATACTTTCARCCAACTTTTCAGAGGGAAACCTAAATTGTAGGCTACACAGCAGCCTGGGGGTACGGCTTGACGGCAGAGGGAGAGTCAAAGCGGCCACAAAGGCTCTCGCTACGAGGGCGGCCGAGCGCCCCGGCGAGGGCGACCAGACGAGCAGCTGCCAGCTTGCGCCGTCCTCTCCCGTAGCGGCACGGAGGGCTCAGGGCGGGAGCGCGAACAGCCCGGAGGAGGAGACGGCTCGGAGGCCACGTAACGAACAGCCGCTCCTTTCCAGCGTGGGCACGTGAACCCGGCAGGGAAGCAGAAACTTCTCAACGCAGGGACTGACGTGCTGGCGTTTCTGCAAGATTTTGCTCTCTAGCACTGAGTTAGTAGAAACACTCCGACGGACTTCAAAGGGCTTCGAAGCACGCTCTCCCCGGAACAGCCAGGCCCTGCTCAGCGCCTCTACGGGGAGGCGAATCTCCAGCCACGGAAACTCTTCTCCTACAGAGAAGTCTTCTCTAGACAGACCGAGTCACCTCAACGCTTCGTGCCCAAAGGCACCTCACAGGACAAAGGCTCAAAACTGGTCTGAACATCCAACCAAACCGCGTGCGAACCCTCTGCAGCCAGCGAACTCTGCCCAGGAATGATAAGCGACTGAGCTGAAGTGTCTCCAAAAATCTGTGCCGTCAAAAAGCAGCTGGCACCAGCCCAGAGAAGGTGTTCCTGTCCACTGGGTGTTTCAAACAACAACAACGATTTAACAAAACAAAGTCACAAAATGACCCCTTGAGTGGAAAACTAGGTGTTTCTCGACTCGCTTACCACAGGTCTCCCGGTGCCTCTTCTGAGATCAGTTCCTGTAATCTCACACCAAGGATAATTAAGCTGGGGAACAGTTTCCCAAAGGAAGTGACAGGTGCCCAGTCACTCATTTTTACAACTAGATTTGCAGAAGGTGACGTGTAGGGAACATCTTGTCATGAACCCGGGCAGAAGGACTTGGTCCATGAACTCTTCCCAGTCCTCAACCACTGCGAAAGCTTCTGGCCCGAGAAGGTCCGCGCAGGTAGTGGGCGAGCTGAGAAAGCCCTCAGCGCGACCAGACCTTCAGCCCCACGTCCTGACCCGTCCGGGAGCGGGACCTCCCGGGCCTGCCTCTGCCAGCTGGCAGCCGGGACGCGCAGCCTCCAGGCGCTGCCTCCGGGGAGCCGCAGCCCGAGGCTTTGGAGAGAAGTCAAGAGGCAGCGACCGAGGGAGATAAGCTGCTCCGAGCAGATAAGGGTTAGAGGTGGTGATTATGGGGCAGGTCTTTGCCCTGAGATCATGACAAGACGGGTTCACCCACACACGGGCTGTACTGCTGACTTAAACAGATCTCCCAGATCCTCGTTTCCACGGCCTACCGGGGCCCGGGTTCCCACAGGAGCGCGCCGAAACCCACGCAGCCTGCGGGAAGGCCAGCGCGAGGGCGCTGCCGAGAGCGAGGAGGGGCTCCGCCAGCGCGCCGCGCGCAACGAGCCACGGAGGAGC
>NW_028185517.1:2525206-2526441 GCF_003343005.1 Rhea americana
CCCGCCGCCGCAGCGCCTCGAGCCGCGGCCCAGCGGCGGATCACGGCTTGCTACTCGCTCGAGCGTTTGCCCTCCTTCCGCCTCTCCACGTCCGTAACCCCGAGGCCGCCCACGCCGCCTCGCGGCTCCCTGCTCGAGAAGGAGGCCGCCGCGCGCGCCCGCGGCCGGCGCTTCGTGCTCAGGGGTGGAAGCGCTTCCTGAGCCATTTGGTTCCTGATATCAATGATAGAAATAAATAAACAGTGACAAAATTATCCTTTCAATCAAAATACCAGAGTACATAGGTCAGGCCCAGTCAATCATCAACCAGTTTATTACCATCTTGCTCCTTATTAAAGGAGGGACRCACGCATGCACACACACGCACACTCCTGCCACGACTACCCGAAACACGGGGGCCACCGGGGCAGGCCGGCCCGGCCCGCTACTGCCATTTAAACGGGAGGCTGAAGGGGAGTTTAGATCGCTTCGGAGGAGCGAACACGGCTCTGTTAGCAGGTGCCGGGGCAGAGCGGCGGGACTGGGGCCCCGCTGGGGAGCTGGCACGGCCCGAGCGAGTCCCACGAGCTGCACGCTTGCCGACGGCCTGAGGCTGAACGGAGCTCTGCCCCAGGCCAGCCACGGGCCAGGAAACCCAACGGCACGCGGCACCGAGCCCAACGCCGACTCCCGCGGGAGCAACGATGCCGGGAGCCTCAGCCGCCCGCACCGCCGCAGCCAGCCGGCGCGGCCAGGGCCCACGCAGCGCCCGGCCCCCCACCTCGCCATCCCCACACCGCGTCGGAAACCAGGGCACGGGCCACAAAAAGCTCCCACCCAGTCCCAGCACTGGGACCTGTAATCTCAGGCCAAAACAGTGCCCCAGCCGGGCCAGCGCTCACCCTGCCGGGAGGGTGAGGGCGTCGGGGAGCCTCCCGCACCGCRCGCGAAGGGCCAGGCAAACCCATCCCAGATATGCCCAGGCTGAGAAAAAAATACTCATTACGCGTAATAAGCAGCCTCAGCCTCTGACACTGCCTCGTCCCAAATAAATTAAATTCCTTTCCATTTAGGCAGCGCAGGAACCTGACAGGCAACCTTCACCGACGAGCCGCCAGCGCGCAGGAGGGGACAGAAATGAAAGAGAAAACAGCCCGCACAACTTACAACACACACAAACGCGGAATCGTTTCAAAACCCCCATAAACTTCCCCTGTGCATCCTCTCGCGGCCGGCCGGCCGGCCGCGCCGCGCCG
>NW_028185517.1:2527286-2530396 GCF_003343005.1 Rhea americana
CCCGCAGGAAGTCAGCGCCGCTCCGCCGCGGCCGCGCGGCCCACGGGGGGTTTTTCCTCTCTCTCTCTCTCTCTATTTTTTTGCAGTGAATTTCCTCATTTTTTGTTGCTTTATTTTTCTAAGTAGCAAAGAATGCGAGGGCGGTTCTGAGAGGCGTGTTGGGTAAACACAGACAGCAGCCTCCCTCCTTCAGACAATCGGCCCGGTTCTTTACCGATTCAGGAGGTGTTTTGCGCGGGTTGCAGGCTGTTTCCGCGGACCCGCCGTGTTTGGCTCCCCGGCCTCTGGCAGAGCCAGACTGCGCCCCGGGCCGCGGCGCAGCCAGCTCCTGAGCTCCCCGCTCCTYTCGACGGCAGACCCCAAAGCGCGTCTCCGCGGGGCGAGCAGCAGCGCCCCGCTGCGCGGACGGGCCGGGGAGCGCGCGGGCCCCGCCGGCGCCGCGCCTGGGGAGCGGCCCGCGGCTCGGCGGCGCCCGCGGCCCCGGCCGGCACGGCCGAAGCGGCACAGCCAGCCCGGGGCGCCGCGGCAGCGGGGAGCCTCCGGCGCGGGGGCACACGCCCCACCGCCCCACCGGGGAGCCGGAGCGACGTGGCGCGCGGAGGAGGCGGCACGGGCAGGAGCAGCGGGTGCAGCGTGCCACCTCTCCCCGAAGCCCGACTGCTGCTTTAGAGGAAGCTAAAAACCAGCGGCCTCCCGCCGACCTTCCCCTGCGGGTTTCTCACCGTGCCATCGACTGCGCCCAGCCCAGGCACCCCGCGGCGCCCGCCCGCCCGCGGCCAGCGCCTCGCTGGGCCCCGCCGGGCGCCCATCCCGGGCGGCCCCAGCCCCACTCCGGGGGCTCCCCGTGGCCTCTTCCCCAGGAAAGCTGCTCCTGCCCTCCCGGGGCCTCGGGGCACCCCCGTGCAACCCGCCAGAGCAGCCTCCCCTCCGGCCCTGGGTGCCCCGTGGGCGCCGCAGCCTCAGCCCAGCACGCAGCCGGCCCGCAGCGGCGCCGGCACCCCGGGCAGCTCCGGGGCCGCTCACCGGGCCGGGCGCAGCGCAGCGCTGGCCGCTGCAGCCTTGCAGGGGGCTGCCCCTGGGCAGTGGGCGAACGCTCCCTCCTCATCCCTTCTCTTCCTCCCCGGGGCATCAGGAGCACTCGGTAATTAATGCTTGCCAGGTGCTCCGAGAGCCTCCGATGAAAAGTGCAGTGGGAGGGGGAAGGATGATTAATTTATTATTATTATTACAGTTTAACGCTCTCCCCGCAGCCCGCGTGCCAGGGCTGCGCAGGGGTGAGTCACGCCGATACGGGGGACATCCCCCCGCATGCCTCTCTCCCGCCTCCCTGCTTACGCTCGGCCCGTGCTCTTGGCCCCCGCCGCCCGCTGCGCTGGAGCCGACCCAGCCGGGGCCGCGCGCTGCGCTCGCTCCCGGATTGCAGGTTGCACATCTGGCAGCTCGCGGAGTTATTAGGCAAACGCTCTTGCCCTATTTCTGTAATTTTGTTTGATTTCTGTTTCGTCAAGGGAGGCGCCCGGAGGCCTCGGGGCCTGGGCGGCAGGAGCGGGCGATCCGATCCGTGCTTTCTTTCCYGTTCCTTCTCTTCCGCTCCCTCCTGCTCAGCTCAGTCTCAATCACGCTACCGGCACAAGGCGCCCCGCAAGCCTTGCCGAAGGGCCTGCGCCGAGTCTCCGGGGCCGGCGGGGCCCGGCAGCGTGGCCGCTGCCCRCCGCTCGTCCCGGCATTCGCCGAGCGCTCCAACACCGCTCCCCGCCTCGGGGCCGCTGCTCCTCCGGGCGCTCCACAGCTCCCGCGTGTGCTGGCGCCGGGCGAGCTCGCCTCCCGGCCGCTGCCCGGAGGGACCTGCTCTAGCMGGAGCAGGCCATAGGGCAGCGAACACGCGCCGCGCGTCGCGTCCTCGCGCGCCCCGGGGCCCAGAACGCTTCGGGAAGGAGTGGCGGGGAGCAATACGCCGACAATTAGCTACAATTTCCTGCAGCCCGGGCACTGCCGGGGCGGGAGGCGACGGCACCGGCCTGCCCAGGCTCCCGGCCAGCCGCTGGCAGCGTGTCCGGCGCCAGCCCCGCGGCGCCCCGCACGCCGGGCACCCCGGCGGCCCCGGGCGAGCAGGACCCGCGGCAGAGCCCCGGGCAAACGCAGACCGATTCCCGCCTGAAGAGCTGCCGCTCGGCTTGTGCCACTGCACGCGGGCCCGGCTGCAAACCGGAACGGCAGGTGCACACGCCGGGGCTCACGCGCGCGTGCAAGCGCTGCCGGGCGCTGGGCGCAGAGCCGCTGCAGGCGCTCGCTGCCGGCTCTGCCGGCCGCCGGCTGCAGGGATTGTGCGGCACGTTTCAGCAGGGCCGCTCCTGCTCCGCGCACACGCTCGGCGGAGCCAGAGGCGGTGGCATAGGCGTGCGCGGGCGGGTGGGGGGCAGCGCCGCCGCCGCCGGCGGAGGGGTGCTGGGCCGGGGGTCCCCGCCGGCGGGGAGGACCCCGGGGAAGCGCGAGCATGGCCGGGGCCCGGGGGGGCGAGGGCGCAGCGGCGGGCGCTAAGTGTGAGGCAGACGCAGCGATTGCATTACCGCAGGAGCCCGGGCTGGCAGTGCCGAGCTATCGTCCCCCTAATCCTGTTAGCCAGCAATCTCCATTCCGAAAGAGCTTCATTTCTTTGTGAATATTTGTAAACTAGATATCTAATGGAAAATTATAGGAAAATTATAGTGAAATTCATGACGAAGAAATCCGATTAGCCCTAATTCAATTATGCCATCTTAGCCCACACAGCACATTTCCCATTTTTTTCCCATAAATACCAATGCCAGGGGTCCGGGTAATCAAATAAAATTGAAAATCATCTTCCCATTAAATTCAATTAGCTGCAATTTCTAAAGCCTATCAGAGATTTTAATTACTAAATTATAAAATTCTCCAATGCTAAATTGAAACTAAAAAAATTGCACATCCTTGTATTTCAGAAGAAAAAAACCTAGCAGAAACCTTGAAAAATACCCTTCTCCTCCCATGAGCACCCACGTGAACGCAGGGCTGGGGAGCCTCCGGCAGAGGCGCGACCGCGGGGGGACGCGAGCGCTGGGCCGTGCCGGCGCAGGGGGACGGGGGCCCGC
>NW_028185518.1:0-1995 GCF_003343005.1 Rhea americana
GCTTGCAGTGCCCCAACGGCGCTTCTAGGTGCCGCAATGGAGGTTCTAGGTGCTCCAATGGAGGTTCTAGGTGCCCCAACAGCGCTCGCGGTGCCCCAGCGGCACTCACGGTGCCCCAACGGTGCTTCTAGGTGCCCCAATGCAGGTTCTAGGTGCCCCAACATGGCTTCTAGGTGCCCCAACGGAGGTTCTAGGTGTCCCAGTGGAGGTTCCAGGTGCCCCCAACAGAGGTTCCAGGTGCCCCAGTGGGGTTTCCATGTGTCCCAACAGGGCTTCTTGGTGCCCCAGCAGGGTTCTAGGTTGCTCAACAGGAGTTCCAGTTGCCCCTGTGGGGTTCTAGGTGCCCCAGCAGAGGTTCTGTGTGCGCCAAGGGGGGATGCAGGTGGCCTAAGGGGGGACCAGATGCCCTGAGTGGGCTCTAGGTGCTCCATGGCAGGGTCTTTGCACCCCGAGGGGGGATCTAGGCGCCCCACGTAGGTTCTCGGGGCCTCGCCTGGGTGCCTCGGGCGGGTTCTAGGTGTGCAGGGGGAGGAGCCGCGTGCTCCGGCGCGGGTGCTAGGTGCCTCGGAGCGCTTACGCCCCCCCAGCGAGGCGTGGCCCTGCTCTCCCGCCCCCGCCCCGTCCAGATCAGCAGCTTCGAGGTGCCCGTGAGCTTCGCCGTCGTCTCCTACGCCAGCCGGGCGCGCGTCGTCGTCTCCACGGCCGACGACGAGGCCGGCGACGCCGACGAGGTCCTCGCCAAGCTGGAGGCCATGAAGTTCGGAGGTCGGCCGGCGGCGAGTCGGGCGCCCCGGGGCCCCGGCCCCGCGCCGGGGGGGTCCCGAGCCCGGCCGGAGCCCCCGGCTCTGCTCCCCTCCCGGCAGATCACAGCGAGGCGACGGGGACCAACATCCACGGGGCCATCATGGAGGTCTACCACATGATCCTGTTCCAGCAGCAGCGGGCGGCGCGGCGGGGCGAGCCGGAGGCCTGGAGGAGCGTCCGGCACGCCGTCCTGCTGCTGACGGACGGTGGGGACGGAGCCGGCGGGGCGCCCGGGCGCCGCCGGGGCCCCGCGCTCACGCCCCGCTCCCGGCCCCACAGGCAAGTTCAACGTGGGGGGACACCCCCGCGACGCCGTGGCCAAGATCGAAGACGTCCTGGAGATCAAGCCGGACCGGGAGGACTACCTGGGTGGGTGCTCCCGCCGGCTCCGGCGCCTCCAGGCCCCTTTTAGCAGCCTCCGGGGTGGTTCTAGGTGCCTCAAGGCCGGGTCTAGGAGACCTGGGGCAAGTTCTAGGTGCCTCAAGGCCCCTTCCAGCTCTCTCTGAGGTGCTCCTGGTGACCTCGGGCAGCTCCAGGTGCCCCAGGGCTGGTGTTAGGTGCCTGGGGTGGTTCTAGGTGCCCCAAGGCATACTTTAGGTGCTAGGGTCGTGGTTTTAGCTACCTCAAAGCTGGTTCTAGGCGCCTCGAGGCTCCTTTTTGCTACATCAGGGTGGCTCTAGCGACCTGAAGGGCTGGTTCAGGGTGCCCCAAGGGCGGTTTTAGCCGTCTCGGGGCTGGTTCTAGGTGCCCGGAGGGCGGTTCTGGGCGTTTCGAGGGTGGTGCCACCATCTCAAGTGCGTTTTGGGTGTCTTGCACCTGGTTGAGCTGCTGCTTCGGCGGGGGTGGCGACCGCAAGGCCCCCGTGGGCCGCTTCGAGGCGGGGCGAGAACCTCGCGGGCGGTTCCGGGTGCTCCGAGGCCGATCCAGGGGCCTCGGGGGGGGGGAGCCACTTTGGGGCTGGTTCTGGGTCTCTCCAGGGTGGTTCTAGGTCCCCCCAGGGCCGCTTTAGCCACCTCCAAGGAGGCGGCGGCTCCCCGGCCGGCCGGTTCTAGGTGCCACAACCCGCGTCGGCCGTTCGGGAGCCGCCGGCTCGTCCCTCGGGCCTCTCCGGCCCCGAAATACCGGCGCCGGGGCCTCCGGCCGGCCCCCGGCGCCGTGGCCGGCCCTGACCCCGGCGCTCTCCCGCCCCCG
>NW_028185519.1:0-2042 GCF_003343005.1 Rhea americana
GGGACAGAGTGCCTCCTCAGCAAGACTGCTGATGACACCAAGCTGGGAGGAGTGGCTGACACACCTGAGGGCTGTGCTGCCATTCAGAGAGACCTGGACAGGCTGGAGAGCTGGGCAGAGAGGAACCCCCTGAGGTTCAACAAGGGCAAGTGCAGAGTCCTGCACCTACGGAAAAATAACCCTAGGCACCAGTACAAGCTGGGGGCTGACCTTCTGCAGAGCAGCTCTGTAGAGAAGGACTTGGGAGTGCTGGTGGATGACAAGTTGACCATGAGCCAGCAATGTGCCCTTGTGGCCAAGAAGGCCAATCGTATCCTGGGCTACATTAGTGTTTCTAGCAGGTCAAGAGAGGTGATCCTGCCCCTCTACTCAGCCCTGGGGAGGCCTCATCTCGAGTACTGTGTCCAGTTCTGGGTTCCCCAGTACAAGAGAGACTTGGAACTGCTGGAGAGAATCCAGCGTAGGGCTACAAAGATGATCAGAGAGTTTGTGCATCTGCCCTCTGAGGAACAGCTGTGAGAGCTGGGCCTCTTTAGCCTCGGGAAGACCAAGGGGGGATCTTATCAATGTCTATAAGTACCTGAGGGGAGGGTGTCAAGGGGACAGGGACAAACTCTTTTCAGTTGTCCCATGTGATCTTTTTCCTTCTCTGGAGATATTCAAAGCCTGCCTGGATGCAACCCTCTCTAACAGGCTCTAGGTGACCCTGCTGGAGCAGAGGGCTTGGACTAGATGAGCTCCAGAGGTCCCTTCCAACCCTTCCTATTCTGTGATTCTATGATTTTTATAATTTCTGTATCCCCCAGGTCAACTCTGAGGAAGACACAAGTTTCTGCCGAGCTCTCTTCAGTCACAACTGCCCAGCATCTGCCTGCCAGCACAGAGAAAGAACACTACAACCTGCTCAAGGTGACATCCAGGGATAAAGACAGTTTAAATACCTGGCTGCAGGAGCAATACCTGCTCTTGAACAGAAGCACACCTTTCTACAGTTTTAGGAGAGCACTCACCATGTGGGAGACCTTGTTCTGCCCTTATCAAACACTCCGGGGGTCAGAAGTAGTTTGACCATACAGGAAGAGCCATCTTCTCTTCAACTTCAGGAATGAATGGAGAGAGCTTGGATTTGCTACAGCAGCCACAGCCAGGGAACACGGATGGACACCACGCAGAAGCAAGAAAAAAATGTATCTCTGCTTAGATAGCTCTGTCTCCAACAGCAATGCACACCTTATGCTCTGGCTTTAAAATGTAGGTTTAACCAAGGGCCTGGGAAAAAGCAATAAGGACAGTAGTGTCAAGAAACAGTAGAAACAAACAGAAACAACAGGCCCTGACTTGGAGGTTGTCTGAAAATGCTTTCCATGCAAGGGTGTGTTCACATCCTTCTCCTTGCTCTAGCAAGGCCAGAACCCATTTGTGGCCATCTTTTTCCTTTCCTCCTTAGCAAAAGGAGGATGAGAGGAAGCTACCAAAACAGCGCTAGAGCTCTACACGTACATACCTCAGGGCTCACGCCCTGCTCTTTTCACAGCCATCTTCTTTCCTCATCACTGCAGAGGACACTCTGCTACAGTTTGTAAGTTGAAGCTGAAAATAAATCACATTTTCACAAGTTAATAATGAAAACTGAATACTGCACTGCCCCAGCACACTACAACAGCAGCTCCTGCGTATTTGCATTCACCAACAGTTTCCCTGCACACATCCAAGACACTTCAGCTTTCTACAAGGGGAGAACATCCTGCTGCAGAAGCAGCACAAGAAACTGCTGCTCTGTTCCTCTCCCTCCTGCCCTGCTGCCTGCAGGGTCACTAGTGCTGCAGCTCTCACAGCTCAGGGCTTCTCTGCACCTGCCAGGCCGCAGCGCGGCTGAAAACCCCCGCTGTGTCCCTGGGGTGCTCACAGGCAGCAGCTGCCCCCAGCGCAGCGCAGAGGTTTCTCTCCCATCCCTCCCCTCCCCTCCCCTCCCGCAGACTCGCCCAGGCCCCGGGGCAGAGCGGGGCCCTGCGGCAGCAGCGCCCGGCAGCAGCGTTTCCCCA
>NW_028185520.1:0-2034 GCF_003343005.1 Rhea americana
GAGAGTGACAGAGCGCTGAACCAGGTTGCCCAGAGAGGTTGTGGAATGGAGATCTTCAAGGCCTGCCTGGATGCAACCCTGTCTACCATGCTCTAAGTGACTCTGCTGAGCAGGGAGGTTGGACTAGATGATCTCCAGAGGTCCCTTCCAACCTTACCGATTCTATGATTCTATGATTCAAACATCACTTCCTCCAAGCTCAAGAGCGGTGCATCCTTATGAGTAAGAACTAGGAGACCTGCATGGATGAGCAAGGAGCTCTTGGCCAAATTCAGACAGAAGAAGAAAATACACAGAATGTGGAAGAGGGGACAGGCTACTTGGGAGAAAGGAATGCAGTCAGAGTATGTAGAGATGCGGCGAGGAAGGCTAAGGCCAAGGCTGGAACTGAGTCTGGCAAGGGATGTCAAGGACAATAGGAAGGGCTTCTTCAAATACATCAGCAGCAAGAAGAGGACTAGGGAAAATGTGGGCCTGCTACTGAATGGGGCAGAGGCCCTGGGGACAAGGGATACAGAGAAGGCAGAATTACTGAATGCCTTCTTTGCTTCAGTCTTCACTGCTAAGGGCAGCCCTCAAGAATCCTGCTGCCTGGACGTGAGGTGGAAAGTCTGGAGAAGGGGAGACTTTCCTTTGGTTGAGGAGGATAGGATTAGAGACCTTCTGGGCAGCCTAGACATTCACAAATCCATGGGACCTGATGGGATGCACCCACGGGTACCGAGGGAGCTGGCGGATGTTGTTGCCAGGCCGCTCTCTATCATCTTTGAAAAGTCATGGAAAACTGGAGAGGTGCCTGATGACTAGAAGAAAGCCAGTGTCACTCCAGTCTTCAAAAGGGGCAAGAAAGAGGACCCAGGCAACTACAGGCCCGTCAGCCTCACCTCCATCCCTGGAAAGGTGGTGGAAGAGCTCATTCTGGATGTCATCTCCAGACATATGGAGGAAAAGAAGGTAATCAGGAGTAGTCAGCATGGATTTACCAAGGGGAAATCCTCCTTAACCAACCTGATAACCTTCTATGATGGAATGACTAGCTGGGTAAATGAGGGCAGAGCAGTGGACATTGTGTACCTTGACTTCAGCAAGGCTTCTGACACTGTCTCCCATAACATCCTCCTGATAAGCTCAGGAAGTGTGGGTTAGACGAGTGGACAGTGACGTGGATTGAGAACTGGCTGAAAGGCAGAGCTCAGAGGGTCGTCATCGGGGGCACAGAGTCTAGTTGGAGGCCTGTGGCTAGTGGTGTTCCCCAGGGCTCAGTACTGGGTCCCATCCCATCCTGTTCAACTTCTTCATCAACGACCTGGATGAGGGGACAGAGTGCCTCCTCAAAAAGTTTGCCGATGATACCAAGCTGGGAGGAGTGGCTGACACACCTGAGGGCTGTACTGCCATTCAGAGAGACCTGGACAGGCTGGAGACTTCGGTGAAGAGGAACCTCATGAGGTTCAACAAGGGCAAGTACAGAGTCCTGCATCTAGGGAGAAATAACCCTAGGCACCAGTACAAGCTGCTGGAGAGCAGCTCTGCCGAGAAGGACCTGGGAGTGCTGATGGATGACAGGTTGACCATGAGCCAGCAATGTGCCCTGGTGACCAAAAAGGCCAATGGTCTCCTGGGGTGCATTAGGAAGAGTGTCACCAGCAGGTGGAGGGAGGTGATCCTGCCCCTCTACTCAGCCCTGGGGAGGCCTCATTTCAAGTACTGCATCCAGTTCTGGGCTCCCCAGTACATGGAGCTACTGGAGAGAGTCCAGCGTAGGGCTACAAGGATGATCAGAGGGCTGGAGCATCTGCCCTATGAGGAACAGCTGCAAGAGCTGGGCTTCTTCAGCCTGGGGAAGAGAAGACTGAGGGGGGATCTTATCAATGTGCATAGGTACCTGAAGGGAGGGTGTCAAGGGGACAGGGCCAAACTCTTTTCAGTTGTCCCATGTGACAGGACAAGAGGCAATGGGCAGAAATTGAACCACAGGAAGTTCCACCTGACCGTGAGGGGGAATTTCTTCCCTGTGAGAGTGACAGAGCGCTG
>NW_028185521.1:0-2020 GCF_003343005.1 Rhea americana
TACAGTCTGACATCCCCCATTTTCTTTCCAGCCTCATGTGTCTCACACCAGTACACTCCTGCCTCCCCTTTACCCTCTGACCATCTATTTCTCATCTCCTACCAGCGGGAATGGGCTGGAGCACCCAGGGCAAGAGGCAGCGGACAAGTGCTGGACAYGCTGCAGAGCTGGCAACACTGGCAAAAAAGTGACACGAGCCAAGACCATGACACCGTGGCACATCTTGGTCCCGGTGAGTGTGTTGGCTTACAGGGGCAAGGGCCCCAACAGAAGTTTTGGGTCCCTCCCAAGCAAGGTGAGTGTAGAGAAGACACTCTCCCCTTTCTTCAGGAGATATCTCATAATGTTGTCCCTCCACTGAGTCTAATAGGACTGGGAGGAGTGTAGTTTGAGCCAAGACACCACTCAAGCCTGCACCTTCTTGCAGCACTGAACAAGGACCTGCTACCAGTTTCCATGAGCGTCATGGAATCTTGGATGCCTGGGACATCCTGGCGGGGGGACCTTGCCATAGAGAAAGGGTCTGTGGTGGGGGGTTCATTTCTCCATTCTCGTCCCCACATCAGCCTGGGGGGGGCTGGGGACAAGGAGTGAGGCCATGGTAAAATGGGAGTGTGGGACATGGGGAGGGTCCTGGGTGGGGACCCTGTAGCTGCCACCTGTCCCTGGGCCTGGCCTGAGGGGACTTGCCAGGACCCAGACATGGCTACATGTGGAGCAGGGCACACATAACTCTGCTTTGCCCCGACTGTCCCTGGCCATCTCCGTGGCTCCCACACATCCCACAGCCCCTTACTCTGCTTTCCTTTCTGTAGCAGCCACCAAGCAGGCAAGCAGCGTTCTCCTATTGCTTGGAGGCATTGCCCAGGTGCCTTCTTCCCGCGGGCCACACAGGGCTGAAGAGCAGGACACCCTCATAGTTTTCCAGCGAGAAAAAGGAGCAGATTTTCCCCTGGACAGGTTAAAAAGTCTCTTCTCTGTGTTGTTACGTCTGTCTCAAAGTGCACATACACACATGTTTGTACACATACGCATGTGCTTGTACACTGAGTGCCAACATGGATTGTTGCAGAGTACCCCAAACAAGAGTCTCTATGGGGTGAATGATAGAATCATAGAATCAGTAAGTGCTCTGGCTCAGAAAAATGCTGGAGTCCTCCACAGCTTTTCTGGGCTGCAGAGGAACCATAAGTGCCTCCCCTGCTGAAACAGCCCCAGCTGGCTAGCAACGCCCTGCTCCTTCTCTGTTTTGGTTCTTCCCCTAGCCATGGCCTTTAATCTGTGCTTTCTCTTCCTCCCTCTAGTCTCCAGTGCCTGTGGGCCTCTGCCTCTCCTCTATCCTCTGCATCTCAATTTCCCCTCCTGCCCTGGACCTCCTCCCCGATGGACCAGGGCAGAGTGCCTAGGGGAAGATGGGGTGACAGGAGCTCAACAACCTGTGGAGGGTGGCGGCGGGAGGGTTCTCCCTCAATGGTGGCAACAGCTGGGATCATGACATGGTGGTGGGGCTTGATCTTGGCAGGTGTGCTGGCCTACAAATGGAACAGTCCCAGTAGAATCTCTGGGTCCCTCCCAAGCAGAATGAGAACACAGAGGAGAGTCTCCCCATTCTCCTGAGGCTCTCCAACACTGTCACCCCGTGCTAAGCCCCACACAATTTGTGGGGCATGAGGTGGGGAGGAGGTCAAGCCCACACCTCTGCTCCAGCCTCACTGCAACACTGAGCATGGTGCCTCTCCTGCTTGCCACGAACCCTATCAGCCTTGGCCACTTGGAGGTGGCTGTTGTGCAGGGAAAGGCAATCGTGGAGGGTGAAGTGGTCAGAGGAAGAGGATGCCTGGACAGAGCAGAGGGCATGGCAGAGGRGTGGCTCTGCCTGAGGTATCCCAGCCAAGGGGGGCCAAGCTCAGGGGTCCTATCTAGGAACAGCAGTTCTGCAGTGCCAAGCAATGTGCAATCTGCTACTCCCCAGCCAGCTTGGAAGTGTAACATGTAGGATCCTGTAGACCCACTGTGCCAA
>NW_028185522.1:0-2018 GCF_003343005.1 Rhea americana
TTTTTTTTTTTTTTTGGGGGGGGGGGTTGTTTTTTTGTATGTGATACTTTTATGCTGGACTGTAGCCTTTCAAGGCATCTCCTTTGCTGACAGTGCATACTGGGTCTGCTAGGTATCTTCACAACATACATAATTGTATAGTGTTAAAGGAAAGCTTCAACCTGTTCTAGTTGCTGTTTTGTCCCACAACATTAACTGGCTCCTGGAATTTCTCCCAAAAGGCACTGATCAGAGAGTTAGGCTTATGGTCAGGTACTAGGGAGAAGGAAGGAAGAGTGGGAAGGATTTCTACTATTTCCTAACAGGAAAGATCTCTGAACATTGCTCAAGAGCACGCCAAGAACCCTGAGAGGGTTATCTTAGTTCAGCTGTGAACTCTTTGAAATGCCACAAATGAATAACTGAAAAGTCTCCTGAAGGTTTGTGATACATTTGGGGGCGACCCTCAGTGGATTTATAGGTTTCCATCAATAACCATGTGAAATTCACAGCTTTGTGGGGCTTTGTTTGGGTATTTGACTAAATTTTGCTTTGCATTCTGGGCTCAGACAGCTTTGCAAGAGAAATTAGGGGGAGGCAAAATCTGTAGCTTGAACTGAGCATGGTGTTCACATGCCCCTGGGAAGCAAGGCTGCTGGGCTTCTTGCACAGCTGTGACCTCCAGACTAATAAGGAAGTTTCCCTGTTAAAGATGCACAGATCTTCTAACAGTCCTTTCTTTCAAGGTTGAAATTGCTACCAGTAAATGCCACATCTGAAAATACATTTTGCACAGTAGTCAACTTTCATGCACCATTTCAGCTGACCAGCCTTCTTTAGGATCTCAAAGTAGATTTTGCTGTTAAATCGAAGTGCCTTTTTATTTGCTTTGCTCCATGATTGATATGTTTCATTATGTCGTGGTACTATACATAGCTTTTCCCTACAGGGAGATGTAGCAGCTGCTCCTGGCCGTGTCACCTCAGGTCGGATTAATTAACCCTGACATCATACATTTTCATGGACAGAGATCACATTCCCTGCTGCTTGTAAACAGAAGCYGCTTACAGAATGAATGCAGACAGGAGGCAATGGGGAGGCTATGTAAACATGATTGGTTTGCAAGGAGCCAAGGCATTTCCAGTGCCTACTAAAATGAGCAGAAGCCAACTTTTCATCTCCTTGTTTTTGTTAGGGCTTAGCAAGGAACCACTAAGTTTGCGGCAGCTCTGATTACAAACRTTTGCTCTTTTCTTTAGCCCCTGATGACTCTGCTTTTGGCTTGGTGACAGTGTTTATCCAGTGTTGGTGTTCAAGCAGTTCAACAGCACTTATCTATTCTTTCTGAGGCCAAACTCTCCCAAGGTGCCTTGTTGGAATATGGAAGTTAGGGTTTCTTTTCGAGGGGCTGTTTCAGGCACAATGTTGTGGGGCAGAATTGGGCAGGGGATATGAGGAGCAGGTAGTTAGCGATGTCCAGCCTACCAGCTCTAGAAGGCTGTAATTACTCTCCTGACCTTATGCAAGGGTTAAGGCTAGAGGACCAAAACCAAACAGCTGTTCCAGCTCTCCAATACTCCTTAGTTACTAGAGACCTTCTGTGAGTTGGTGTTTGCAGTGTTGCTGTTGTGCTTCTTGGTTTAGTGCTCTTCTAACTTCTGCTACCTATCTGTCCTGGCTTTGGCAGCTTTTGTGAGGAAGAAAAAATCTACACAGTTGCAGGTTGTGGGTGGGGAGTTGCCTAAAAGACTAGCTTTAACACAAACATGAAGCCCAGGCTTGTGACCCTTAGAATTAGAGCTATAAGAGGGAGGGAGGGAGGGGGAAGGTATGTGAGCAAGCATGCAACTAGCTTTGTGTATAAGGGCAGCAGGGATTTGGAAAAGGAGAACTGGGCAAAATATGGGCCTGAGTGTAAAATCAAAGTTCTCAGCAGATAGTGGTGCTGCAGTACTTTTAACCTACTGTTGTATGAAATTGTGCTTTACTAGAGGTGACCCATCCTCCAAAGCTTCAGATGAGCAGCGTTCTTGTGCATG
>NW_028185523.1:0-2004 GCF_003343005.1 Rhea americana
GCCGGAGCACCGGGATGCTGCCAGAGTGCCGGGATGCCACCGGAGCACCGGGACACTGCCGGAGCACCGGGACGCTGATGGAGCACCGGGATGCCAGAGGACCGCCAGGATGGCGATGGAGCACCGGGGTACTGCCACAGTGCCAGGACGCCAGCGGAGCACCGGGACGGTGCCGGAGCACCGGGATGCTGCCAGAGTGCCGGGATGCCACCGGAGCACCGGGATGCTGCCGGAATGCCGACGGCGCGCCGGGATGCCACCGGAGCACCGGGACACTGCCGGAGCACCGGGACGCTGCCGGAGCACCGGGATGCTGCTGGAATGCCGACGGGGCACCGGGATGCTGCCGGAGCACCGGGATGCTGCCGGAGCACCGGGACGCTGCTGGAATGCCGACGGGGCACCGGGATGCTGCCAGAATGCCGACGGGGCACCGGGATGCTGCTGGAGCACCGGGACGCTGCCGGAGCACCGGGACGCTGCCGGGATGCCACCGGAGCACCGGGACACTGCCGGAATGCCGACGGGGCGCCGGGATGCTGCCAGAATGCCGACGGGGCACCGGGATGCTGCCAGAGCACCGGGATGCTGCTGGAATGCCGATGGGGCACCGGGACACTGCCGGAATGCCGATGGGGCACCGGGATGCCACCAGAGCACCGGGACGCTGCCGGAGCACCGGGACGCTGCCGGAGCACCGGGATGCTGCCGGAATGCCGACGGGGCGCCGGGACGCTGCCGGAGCACCAGGATGCTGCTGGAATGCCGACGGGGCGCCGGGATGCCACCGGAGCACTGGGATGCTGCCGGAATGCCGACGGGGCGCCGGGATGCCACCAGAGCACCGGGACGCTGCCGGAGCACCGGGATGCTGCAGCCCGGAGCGATTCGGCGTCGCGCCCGGAGCAACTGGGACAAATCCCGGATCTGTCGCCAGTCGCTGCAATTTTCTGAGCGTTTTCCGCGCGGAGCCGACGGGTCGGCCGAGCCGCAGGAGCCCGGAGAAGCGAAACCGCCGGGGGGATTGGGGGAAAAACGCCGGATCCGACGGGCGGTTCGGGCCCGCGCTACGTTTTTGCTGCGTTTCGCGGCGTTTCGCGGCGTTGCGCTGCCCGACGTTGTGCTGACACCGTATTGCACACAAAAACGCGTTTTCCGCCCGTCCGGAAAGCGCCGGCCCCGTGCTGTGGGCGTAAATCCTCGTACGCACACGCACACGCGTGTGCGTGCGCGTGTGCCTGGGGCACGTATATAAGCGTGTCTATATGTGCGAATCTAGGAGGAAAACGTTACATAAGGGAGAAGCCACGCTGCAAAAAAAAATATATATATATATATATAAAAATAAAAAATATCTGCACGCACACACCCATATATATGCACGCACGTGTATATATATATATATTTATGCATATATCGGTATAAGAAATTCCATGTGAGAGGAAAACTATCGCTCCACATACGCATCCGTACGTATATCCGTGCAAGAGAGAAGCTGTACGAGACACTATACTGCACCACGCGCGCACACGCACACGCACACGCACACATATATAAACAATATATCAGCATTTACGGCTCGGGATCGCTCCGGCCGGGAGCGTTTATCCCCCGGACGGCGACGGAAATTCCGGCCTGCTTGGAGAATTAGGAGAATTGGTTTAAGGAAGGAGCTGGAAAATTAAGGCTGAGTTAAAAGGCTGCTTTTTGGGAGGGTCTTTTTTTCTTTTCTGCATTGGCAAAATTGGGTTTTTTTTGGATGCTTTTTTCAGGGGAGGTTGCGTTTGCAAAATCTGACGGGTTTTGCATGCTTTTAGAGGAGGATTTCTGCATTTGTAAAATTCTGTGGGTTTTTTTTATCATGTTTTTGGGGGGAGGGATTTGCATTGGCAAAATTTGGATTATTTGTTTGCAGGCTTTTTGGGGGGAGGATTTTTCCTCTGCAGAACCTGGAAATTTCTTTCGCATGCCTTGGGGGGGACGAGGCTTTTTGCATTTGCAATT
>NW_028185524.1:0-1995 GCF_003343005.1 Rhea americana
GCTTCTCAGGGAGTACTTTATACAAATCTTTCTATTGGTTACAATTTCATTACCTCAGGTAATCGCTCTACCCTTGTCCTTTCACATTCCTGTTAATTAGCATAGGAAACAAAGAAGAGGCAGTAACATCATTATCCTGTCATTTCCATCTCATTATTCATTTAGGGGTGTGTAGCTTAATATGTTAATAAGCCTTAATGAACCTGAGGTCACTTCTGGGTTATTCTGCTGTTTTTGTCTTGCCTACCTCTCACATTCTTCAAAGTGCTGTGGTTTCATCAAGGTTATTTGGCCGGAGCTGGGTATCCTTTGCAGTACTGTTTTTGTCTCTCCCTTGTCCTTGAGTCTTGTTAACTATTTGCAAGGTTTTTCTCACAGCATTGCTCCAACAATCTCACAAAATGCTGTTGCTGTGATAGCCCAGGTCTCCCTGGCAACAACCCTAAGACCTTCTCACATCCCAGCACTCATCTCCCCACCAAGCTCCCACACATGAGGCCAGAGGCCCTGGCAGGAAGATTGTATAAGGGTAAAGCTGTGTTTCCTGTCCCTGTGGGAATGGTGGAGAAGTGCCCAGTAGAGTCCCAGGGCTGGAGGGCATGCAAGGCATGCAGTGTTGAGATGCCTTGACCCGTGGAGGCAGTGGCTCAACCCTCCACAACTAGCACATATTTAATGAATGAGGAATCATAGCTGATGCAAGAGGCCTACTGGAGGCTTGATCCTAGGGGCCTGCTGACAGGAAAGCACATCGTGGTGCTTGGAGGTGAAGCTACATAGATGGTAGGAGAGGTGTACAGAGACCCCAGATGCTCACAGCCCTCCCTTGGCTTCCACCAGCTGCACCTGAGCCCTCAGCCCAGTGGACAGAGAGCACAGGGAGCAGGGCAGTTCATGCTCACAGTGGGAGATGACTCACTAGCTGCAAAGATGTCACCTAGTCAGGAACAGGGAGAGCTATGATGCCACCTGTACCATGGCTGCCCTCCTCAGGGCTAACTTTGGAGCTTTGCAGAAATACTTTCCGTCTCTTCAAAGACTCTCTTCTCCTGCCACAGGACCCCTTCCCAGCGGGGGAAGCGATTTTCATGGGAAGAATGCACTCTGCGTAGGAGGAGCTGGGCCCTGGCACAGTGGATGGGTGCCAATGGGCAGCCCCAGCCAACCCAGCCCTGGGTTCACTGCCCTCCCTGATTGGCTCTCACCTGCCAGAACTGCTGTGAGGGAGAAGACCGGGAGCCAAGGCACCATCCTGAGTGGCATCACAATCCGCCAGAGACAGAGAGGAGTGGAGCCACTCTCAGCCCCTCTCATATCTGCACAGGGGTTGTGTCCCCTCACCCTCTGACCCCAGCTGAGCCACCTCTGCTGTCACAGCCCTTTTAGTGAGAAGAGAAGGGGGGATGTGAGACCTGGTCAGACCAGGCCAGGGGAAGTTCATCAGCAGAGGAGGAGCATGGCATTCCCAGGTAGCCACAGCTCCTTTCCGTTCTCTCCCAGGATGGCTGTGAGGGTTCACCATCACTTTAGCCCTGTGCAGCCTCATAAAGAGGGACCCTAAGCCTCCAAAGCAATAGGGAAAAGGTGCCCACCTGCTCAGTGGCTGCTCTGAAAAAGACAGCGGTGTGAGGGGCTATGAGCTGTGGAGAAGTCATGGAAAATGGCTAGGATGACCAGGAGACATTGAGCAGAGACTGCTAGGTTGGGGCTTCAGCCAGACCCAGCTTGGGCTGGCCCCAGAGGCGAGCTGTCAATCTACAGTGTCCTCTCATAGGACCTTCTTCTTGCCCTGCACCCCTCTCCTGCCCTGACCTCACTCCCTGACTCCTGACAACAGGGCTGAGAGACAGAGTGGAGATCACTCCCTCCTACTAAATCCCACTCAACCACATCCCATACTCTTCCTTCCAGGTTTCAGTGAAGTTTCACAGTCTCACAGAACTCTTTCTTTGCATGTGCTAGCTATATGTTCTGATGTTTTTTTTTTTTTTTTTT
>NW_028185525.1:0-1994 GCF_003343005.1 Rhea americana
GGGGGGCCTCCAATGGGTGCACGCAGCTGTGTTTGGGACATGGCCATGGGTGACCCCCGTACACCCTTCCTGGGAAACCTGCAGGCATGACCACCTCTTTGAAATGCCTGTACCCCAATGCATGCAGCATGGGGAACAAACAGGAGGAGCTGGAGATCTGTGCGCGATCGCAGGGCCATGATCTCATTGCAATCACAGAGACATGGTGGGATAGCTCTCATGACTGGAATGCTGCCATGGATGGATATGTGCTTTTTAGGAAAGACAGGCCAGGGAGGCGAGGTGGTGGAGTTGCTCTTTAAGTGAGAGAGCAACTGGAATGCATCGAGCTCTGCCTAGGGGTGGAGGAGGAGGAGGCAGTTGAGAGCTTACGGGTAAAGATCAAAGGGCAGACTAACATGGGGGACACTGTGGTGGGTGTCTACTACAGGCCACCTGGCCAGGGAGAGAAGGTTGATGAGGCCTTCTATAGACAGCTGGAAGTAGCCTCAAGATCACAGGCCCTGTGGTTCTCATGGGGGACTTCAACCACTCTAACATCTGCTGGAGGGACTACACAGCAAGGCACAAACAGTCCAGGAGGCTCCTGCAATGCATTGATGATAACTTCTTGTCACAAGTGGAGGAGGAGTGGTGGAGGAGCCTACGAGGAAGGGTGTTGTGCTGGACCTTGTCTTTACCAACGGACAGGGACTGGTTAGAGATGTGAAGGTTGGGGGCAGGCAGCCTTGGCTGCAGTGACCATGAGATGGTGGAGTTCAGGATCCGGCAGGAAAGAAGTAAGGCAACAAGCAGGATTGCAACTCTGGACTTCAGGAGAGCGGACTTCAGGCTCTTCAGAGACCTGCTTGGAGGAATCTCATGGGTTAAAGCCCTAGAGGGAAGGGGGGTCCAGGAGAGCTGGCTAGTATTCAAACATCACTTCCTCCAAGCACAAGAGCAGTGCATCCCTATGAGTAAGAAGTGCAGCAAAAGGGGCAGGAGACCTGCATGGGTGAGCAAGGAGCTCTTGGCCAAATTCAGACAGAAGAAGAAAGTACAGAGACTGTGGAAGAGGGGACAGGCTACTTGAGAGAATTATAGGAATGCAGTCAGAGTATGTAGAGATGTGGCGAGGAAGGCTAAGGCCCAGCTGGAATTGAGTCTGGCAAGGGATGTCAAGGACAACAGGAAGGGCTTCTTCAAATACATCAGCAGCAAGAGGAGGACTAGGGAAAATGTGGGCCCACTGCTGAATGGGACAGGGGCCCTGGTGAAAGGGATACAGAGAAGGCAGAATTACTGAATGCCTTCTTTGCTTCAGTCTTCACTGCTAAGGGCAGCTCTCATGAATCCCAGAGCCTGGATGTGAGGGAGAAAGTCTGGAGAAGGGAAGACTTTCCTTTGGTTGAGGAGGATGGGATTAGAGACCTTCTGGGCAGGCTAGACATCTGCAGATCCATGGCCCCAGATGGGATGTACCCATGGGTACTGAGGGAGCTGGAGGATGTTGTTGCCAAGCCGCTCTCCATCATCTTTGAAAGGTCCTGGAGAGGTGCCTGAGGACTGGGAGAAAGCCAGTGTCACTCCAGTCTTCAAGAAGGGCAAGGAGGAGGACCCAGGCAACTACAGGCCAGTCAACTTCACCTGCATCCCTGGAAAGGTGATGGAACAGCTCCTTCTGGAGGTCATCTCCAGACATATGGAGGAGAAGAAGGTGATCAGGAGTAGCCAGCATGGATTCACCAAGGGGAAACTGCTTGACCAATCTGATATTCTTCTACGATAGAATGACTGGCTGGGTAGATGAAGGGAGAGCAGTGGACACTGTGTACCTTGACTTCAGCAAGGCTTTTGACACTGTCTCCCGTAACATCCTTCCAGAGAAGCTCAGGAAGTGTGGGTTAGACGAGTGGACAGTGAGGTGGATTGAGAACTGGCTGAAAGGCAGAGCTCAGAGGGTCATCATCAGTGGAGTGGAATCTGGTTGGAGGCCTGTGGCTAGTGGCATCCCC
>NW_028185526.1:0-1994 GCF_003343005.1 Rhea americana
ACACACACACACACACACACACACGGAGAGCGGGAGCTGCTCGGATAAACCCGTCCTGGGAACGGCAGCGGCGATAAATCGGATAACAGGCGGCGAACCGGAGCGCGCCGGGGCGTTTCGGCAGCTCGCCGGCCGGCGAAGCCGGTCCTGCCGCCCCCGCCGGGCGAGGCGTCGATGTCGGACGCTCGGCGAGATGCCGGCGCCGGGAAGCTCCCGCCGGAGAGGAGGAGGAGGAGGATGAGGATGAGTCGGCACCTGCGGAGGTGGCAGCGCCGAGGCCTCTCCGGCGGGAGCGCGACGGTTACGGAGCGTCCCGCTCCCGGGCTCGTCCGGCTGATCCACCCCCCTCCTCCCGCCGGAGCGGGACCGCTCGGCGCTCCGGAGCCACCGATTCTCGCGCGCCGCCGGGAAACCGCCCTGCCGAGAGCTTCGTTCGGAGCGAACTCCGGGGTAAAACCCGGGACGCGGAGCTCCGGCGCGCGTAGCAGCCTGGAAAACCCCCCCCCGCTCGGGCCGGCGGAGCCGACTGTCGCTTCCTCCGCTGGCAGGAACCGTTTTCCTCCTCGAAACGGCTCTCGGAGACGCCCCGCCACGGCGGCGAGGCCGCGTTTGGAGCGGGAAAGCCGCGGAGCTTCCCGGCTTTTCGCCTCGGCGAGGGGCCGGCAGGAAGCGGAGCCGCTTCTCCGAGCGGCAGGGCCTCGGGCCGGCGCTCGCGGCTGCCGTTTTCGCCCCCCGAACGGCCGAAGGCGCCGTTGGACGCGTGGCAGCGGCTTGTTTTCCCGGGAAGGGAGCGGAAAGGATCRGTTTGACCTCGCGGGGAAGCGTCGCGTGGCGGCGAGCGAGCGGATAAGGTGTCTGCCGGGAATCCAGGCTCCTGCATCCGTTCGGGTGGAGCCGAATCCCTGCTCCGGCGAGACGGGGATCCGCGGAAAACCGCCGGCCTCTTCGCTCTGAAAAGCGCTGGGAATCTCCGCCTCGAATCCCCACGTTTGCCTCCGCCTGTCCCGGTTTCCCGCTTCGTCCCGTCATCGCAGAGCCCTCGGAAGCGGAAGAGCCCTCGGAAGCGGCCTCTGCCCACCCCTCGTTAGCCGCGCGCTTCGTTAGAGCCGGCTCTCCTCCCGTGGCCCCGCGCCGCCACCTCGGAAATCTTCCAGGGCTGCCAGGAGGGAACCGGAGAGGGTCGTCCGGAGCGCCAAGACCGGCCGTTTCCAGGCCTGGAAAACCGCCGGCGCCTCGGAAGGAAGCGAAATTCCCGGCTCGTCCGCAGCCGCGCGTCTCCGTTGGGATCCCGGCGGCTCCTCCATCCCGGCGGCCGCCTCGGAGCCCTTCGGCGAGGGCCGATCCCGGGCGGCGTTCCCGCGGCGGCACCGCAACCTTCCCGTGATCTTCCCCGTCCAGAAGCGCGGCGTCGCTCCGGGGATCCGCCGGGATCGGTGCCGGAAGCTCGCAGGTGGCTGATTGATGCCTTGCGCGACGCTGCCGCCCCGGATTTTATCCGCCCGCGAGGAAATCCGCAGGGATTTTCTCTCTCCCCCCTCACCCCAACCTCGCGCCGAGGCCGCTCTCCCGCTCCGGCGGCAGCCGGGCTAGGGAAGCTTTTCCCGGCAGGACGTTTCCGCGCGGCCTTTCCTCGGGCGCGTCGAATCCGCGGTCGCCGCTTCGCTGCGGCCGCCCCGGGGCAGGCGCGAGGCGCTCGGAGGGCAGCGGGGCCGCCGGGCGCCTCTCACGCTCCCTGTGTTTTCTTGCAGATTCCTTTTCTGCCTCTCCGCCTGTCGCTCTCTTTACGGCTTCACAAGGCAAGTCTGGCGTTCCCTTGTCCGCTTCCGGAAGCAAAAACGTCGGCGGAGAGGCTGTAACCGGGGCGCCGGAGGCCGATCCGGGCGTCCCCGAGCTCCGGGAGCCGCAGAGGCCGCCGGGATGGTCCCGGGGCAAAGGCCCCATCCGAAAACCTCCGGAGGGTCGGGCAGCGCGGCGACGGCTTCGGCCCGCGGCGC
>NW_028185527.1:0-1906 GCF_003343005.1 Rhea americana
GCCCGATGAGGTCGTTGTCCCGGCGCCCCCGGCCCCGGCTCATGCCCCCGCCGCCGAAGCCGCCGCGCTGGCCTGCGGGAGGGCGAGACGGGGCTCAGCCCGGGCAGGGGGTCAGGGGACACCGCCCCCCTCCCATCCCCCCAAAAAAAATCGGCTTGGGGACGCCGCCGGCACTCACCCGCCCCGCTGGGGTGCATGGGGCTGCTGATGCGGGGGCTCATGGGGGTGAAGCCGCTCACCGTGAAGTTGGTGACGTCCCGGGGCTGCGAGGAGCGAGGTGAGATAAACGAAAATCGGTAACGAAGCGGCGCCTGAGGGCCGGCGAAGCCCCCCACGCCCCCCCCCGGGAGCGCCGCCAGCCCGGCGCAGGGCCCCCCGCCGAACCTTGGAGCCGCCGGCCAGGACCAGGTGCCGGGTCTTGCAGACGAACATGCCGCCGTTCTCCACCAGCTTCTTGCAGTGCAGGAAGGCGAAGCCCCGGAAGAGGTGGCGGATCTCGCCCTCGCGGCCCTGGCCGAGGACGGGAGCGGGTTGAGGCGCCCGGCGAGGCTCCCGGCGCCCGACCGGTGCCTCCCCGGCGCAACGGGAGGCATCCGGGGTCCCCTCGGCGCCAGGAGGGACCCAAAGCGCGTCCCTGGGACGGATCCAGGGCCCCTTCGGCGCGGGGACGGACCCGGCGCATCACCGGGATGCACTAAACCCCCCCCCCCAAACCGATGGCACCAAGAGGGACCCGAGAGGGTGCTGAGAGGCACCCAGCACCCCCCAGGGTGGACCCGGGGCTCTCTCGGAGCCGGGAGGAACCCGGATGGATCCAGCACTCCCCTAAGGAAGGTCCCCAGGTCCCCTCGGCGCCAGGAGGGACCCAAGAGCGGCGCGGGGACAGCCGCCGGCGCCGGCTCGGGCTCCCCCTCGGCGCCGGGACGCACCCGGCGCCGCCCCGGCCCCGGCACCTACCGAGTGGGGCCCGTCGATGACCTTGACGATGTCCTTGACGTGGATGTTGTTCTGCTCCGAGTCGAGGGCCACGGCGAAGCGGTTGTCCTTCTTCCTGGTGACCGCCTGGTGCCGCACCGTCACCACCTTCCCGTACATGTTCAGCACCTGCAGCCCGAGGCGCAGCGGGTCGAGACGCCTTTTCCTCCCCTCTCCCCCCCCCCCTTTCCTTTTCCCCGCGATGGTGGGGGGAATAAAAAAGGGGGAGGCGTTCGCCTCGGCCCGGGGGCGCCTCACCTGGAAGGTCTCCCGCTCGAGGCGGACGATGACGCCCACCGTCTGCGGGTCGAGCTGCACCAGCTCGCCCCACTCGTGCTGCCCGCCCACGTCGACGCCGGACGCCGTCTCCGAGCAGAGCTGCAGGTCCCGCGGCAGCACCTTGAGCTGAGGCGGAGGCGACGGGTGTAAAGCGCCGCCGGCGTGTTCCCCCCCCCCCCGAATCCCACACCCCACCCTCTGGTTTTTCGGGGCCTCTCCGGCGCCCGCCCGCCCGCCGCTCACCTCGTGCATGGTGAGGTCGGAGAAGAGGATGACGAAGTTCTCCTCCACCCTGACGATGAGCCCCGTGTCGCCCTCGAAGCGCCCGGCGATCACCTTGACGTGGTCGCCCATCTTGAAGTACTTGCGCAGCTCTTGAGCCGGGAACTCCAGCATGTCCTGGCGGGCGAGGGGGAGAGAGGTGGCGGCGGCGACGACGCGGGTGCCGGCGGCTCCCCGCGCACCCGCGCTCGGCTCCCTCCCTCGGCCCCGGCCGCGTCCTCACCTTCAGGTCCTCGTGCTTGGGCATGATGGTGATCTTGTTGCCGTCCACGCTGAGGATCTTGCCCTGCAGGTTGATCAGCTCGCCCTCGCACACCTCCACGTTGTCGCCGGGTTGGAAGTTGTGCTCCCGTTCCTTGCCTGCGCCGGG